>NW_008663571.1:0-299 GCF_000695815.1 Acanthisitta chloris
CGGGGCTGTCGCCTTTTCGGGAGCGAAATCGGGATTGATGCAACTTCCTCTGGGATTCGGGAGTCGGGGCCGGTGTTACCGTAGTACTTTGCCCTAGTACGGTCCGGGATTCACAGCTGGACGCTGAAGCCGACTGAGATGTTCGTCCTTGCGCTTCTCTGCAGAGGTGCTGCTGTACTCCGGGTGCCATGATCACATCCCGCACAGCCTGGGATCTGGGATCCGGCCCCTCCGCCGGAGCCGCCTGGAAGACGAAGGACCTTGCCCCGGACGGTGAGTACGGCGCAGTGGCTTTTCCT
>NW_008663571.1:358-1900 GCF_000695815.1 Acanthisitta chloris
AGGCCAGCCTGCATTTTTCACATTTCTTTCCGGATGAAGCTCGAGATTTGAGAAACGGGGACGGGGAAGCAGGCACAAAGCAGTGGGCAGCCAGGGGGTGAGCAGAGAGGGCTGCCTCCCTCTCCCTCCTGGCCTTTCCGACTGGGAAACTTGGGAACAAAGATTAAAATTTAACATGTAAGAAAGAAAACGGAATGGTCTGCATGGCAGGGCAGACGTGGGGCCCTTGCCTCTTCCCAGCCTCAGCTCCTCGGAAAGGCTCCTCGTCCCGCCCTGGTGCATGGACACCGTGGGTGAGTTTAGTCGGGGTTTTCCTCCGCAGCGCCTGAGCTGCTTTGTAGGTGGGTGGCTGCTTGCCCTAACCTGCAGCCTCTTGTCGGGAAACAGCCCTTCCCACCTCCCTCGCCGATGGTGCTGGATGGGTTTTGGTAAAGAGGGAGGCTGAACACCCCCCCCCATTTGGTCGTTTTTTGCTGTTGGCTTCAGTATTCACCATCCCAACGTGCTGGCAGCTCT
The DNA here is from genome assembly GCF_000695815.1 of Acanthisitta chloris. Lineage (NCBI taxonomy): Eukaryota > Metazoa > Chordata > Aves > Passeriformes > Acanthisittidae > Acanthisitta > Acanthisitta chloris. The sequence continues at coordinate 875 of NW_008663571.1, forward strand.
GGGCACTGCTTCTTCCCGGGCACTTGGGTCAATCCAGCCAAGTGCGGGTTGACATAAAAGCCTCCAAAAAAGGGGGTGTTCAGTGCTTCCTCTGCCCAACGGCTGTCACTGCCCATGCTGGGATGGGGAATTCATCGCCTTTTATTCAGGCATTCACCAACGCTTTGGAAACGCTCGATTTTCACGGCACGCGCAAAATGTTATGGATAATTAGAGGCTGGGAAGAAGTCCAGAGTGATGGACTAACTTCATCAGGGCGCATCTCCCTCCAGACACTGCTTCCACCTTTGGCCCAACTGCCACCAGATGATTTTAGGGGAAAAAAGCTGCATTATTGAGGGTTGATTTTTGGATTGTTGACTTCTTTCCTGCCTGCCGGAGAAGAGATTTGGCTGCCTGCAGTGGTGGCAGCACTTGTGGCAGGCGGGTGGGGAGGGGGCACGGGGTCCCCAAGCGGTTCCTCGCCAGCTTATTTTCCTGTAGCAGAGGACACAGCCATGAGAAGGCTCCTCGAGTCACTCTTTTCCTTCTGTGTGGCTCAGCAGGGCAGGGAGCTGCTGCCCTGGCTGCTTTCAGGTTTGGCTGCCTGACAAATAAAGAAAATATTTGGGGGCAGTGGAGGGAGGTGACGCTGTCAGGGTCTGTCCGTCTGGTTTCGGTGATGCAAGCTGGCTTTGGCAGCTTTTCCAAGATAGGATCGCAGGAAGTGGAGCAGCTTGGCAAGGGGCAGAGCAGAGATGTCCCTGCTGGGGGGTTGGATCTGGTCCTGCAGAGTCCAGACAGATGCAACACCCTGAATTCTCATTACTAGTCATTGGCAACCAGTCTCCGCCCCTCAAAGGGCTAATTTTTCTAATTAACATAATTAACATTTTTAATAAAAGAAATGCACTGTCTCTGCCACACTGGTGTGGTGGCAGCAGCAGGGAGAAGGAGGTGGGTTTGCTGAGCTAGGCCAAAGGCTGTTTCTATCCTGGGCTCTCAGGGTGACCTGGTGATCTCTTTGCCCCATCTCAGGCTGTGGGC
>NW_008663571.1:1967-6459 GCF_000695815.1 Acanthisitta chloris
TCACCGTAAACAGCGTGAGCTGGCCGGACACTGCCAACCCCCGTGGGCTCTGCCGGGCTCTCCAGGTGAGGAGTGCCAAGCAGGCCGTGGCTTGGGTGGGGAGGATGGTTTGGGGGTGGTGGGGAGGGTGCCCCACACCCAGCTGGGCCATCCCTCGGTGGGAGCTGGCTGGTCTCTACCTCACTACAGCCAGTTTCCACCTGGACCCTGGCACTGCGTGCCTTGAGCAGACCTGCTGCCTGGGTGGGGAGGGAAAAGCATCTCCAAGAAGTTGGAAGGCATCAAACATGCTGGGGAACAAACCAGAATAACATTTTCTGGGTCACTTATGGGTCATGTTGTCAGAAGAGCTCAAGGCAGAAGTGTGATAAGAAAATGCAGTGCCGTGAGATGGTGTTTGCCAGCGGGATGGAGGAGGAGGCAGTGGCAGAAGGTGCCATGGCCAGGGACAGTGTCGGGACACCAATGCACTGGTGTTGCTGCCACCAGTTCATCCTGGGCTTCAGGCAAACCATTCAAATTCGCCTTCTTTGAAAAGAAGGAAAACACCTTCTTATCTCACACCAGCCTCAGTGAATTCCCTCCGGCAAAACCCTTCTGGAGTCTCAGATGTAGAGGCACCGCAGACACGCGGCTTCTCCAGCAGGATGCTGCCGCCACCTCCTTCCAAATTGCTCTCAAATTACTGGCATGTACCCAGTATTTGCCCCTCTGCTGGGGTGAGACGGGTTTCCCCAGCATTGCTAGCCTGCGGGGCAATGCCACAGGCTCTGAGATATGATATAAGTAAGAAAAGGCATTTTGAGCAGGGCAAGCTTGGCCAAATCATAACCTTTTATAGCAGCTTTATGAAAGCTGCTTCCAGATTTGTCCTGATTTTTTCAGTGCTGGGCTCCATCCTACAAGGCATGGCATTACCTGAGACATGGCTCACAGTGAGCAGCTTCACATTCAATCCTGCCTGCAAGTCAGGGTCTCTTTTTTTTAATAAGGCCATAGAGAGAAAAATAGGTAATAATCAGTATGACTGCATGGCCAAGCCAAGGGCAGTTTATAGGGAGAACTAAAAGCAGCATGATAAGTTCATCGTGGCAGTTTCCCAACACCAAAGTCCCTCAGAGGGAGTGTTTCCCTAGGCCCACTGTCGTGTCCTCTGTGCCCCTCTCCCTGCTCACTCCTCCTGGCCAGCCCAGTGAAGTTCCAGCTGTCAGCACTGTGTCCACCATGGTGTGTGTGATCGCTGCATTTCAGCTCTGTCCTGTTTCTTGTTACGGACACAGGCCCTGCGGGAGACGGCCGGCAAGCGGCGGGAGGAGACCCGGCCCCCGGCCCCGACACCGGCCACGGAGGAGCCTCCAGCATCCCCCTGTGAGCCAGCAGCTGCCTCACCAGTGCAGGCAGCCTCCACCATGAACCTGGAGAAAGCAGGTAAGAGGGAAGCCAGCATGCAGCAGTTGGCACTTGGGAAGAGGGATGGGATGGGAGGAGTGTTTGGTACCTGCTGGCAGGTGTCGTGGGACCTCTCTTTAGGGGCGCACGTAGAGATGCAGCTGCACTCACTGTGGGGAACAGGTCGCAGTAGAAATCCAACACCAGTCAGCTGTTGGGTGACACCACGGGCTAATGAATTATTGAACTGGATGAATGGAGCAGGTGAGCTCCAGCAACTCCACTGCTGTTTCCTCCTTCTCAAGGAAAGTGTAACGTGTGTAGAAATGCTTGCAGCATGCGTGGCTGTGCCAGGGTGGGAAAATCCCGTGGTTTCCTGTGTCTCTCCTTCAAGACCAAATTATGTGGGTTTGGCAGGCTGCATCTTGTGAGCTGCTCCTGGCATGGTCCCAGGCTGTATCCCTGAGCAGCCTCTGGTGTGGGGTGGCTGCTGGGAAGGGGCAGGTTTGCAGGAGGTAGGGGATCTGTGTGGCAATGGTAACAGGGCAGAGCCAAGGAAATGTGTCATTCCAAACAGGTTTCAGAGCATTTTGGAAAGCAGGAGGGTCAGTGTGCCATGCCTGCTGCACTCGTACCCTACATCACCACCAGCATATCTGTCCAGTGGGAAATGTAATGCAGGGCTGGCAGGCATCTTCTCTCCCATGGAGGCTGTCACAAGAGGAAGGTGTTGGAGCATGGAGGGAGGCATTATCCATGCAGGATTTCCCTGCCTGGCAGTTTGACTTGCAGCCGGGTGTTGCAGCTCTGAACCCAGCTCTGCCTTGGGTCCCATCCCAGGATTAGTGTGGATGATGTGTGCAGACACGCAGTGTGTCTGCAGGAGCCTGGTGCCTCCTGTAATTTTGTCTTATCCCTGCATGCTCCCCCGGAGACGAGAGTTGGCATTCCTAGGTGGGTTTTGCATGTATTGGTTTTAAAGAGAAGGTCACAGTCCCCTGTCTGAGCTGGACTGAACTTTCAGTACAGAAACAAAGAAAAGCTGGCTCCTGGCAGTTCTGTTTTAGAGTATCCAGCCCATGGCAGGAAGACAAAACCCAGTGATCACTTCTGCAGCCACTGCCGGATAAGAATTGTGGCATGCAGTTGGCAGCAGAGCTGTGGTTTGATCCCAGCATTTTATGACTCTATTTAAAGGTAGAAAGTCTGAATCACAAACAAAAAAGTCTTTCTTCTTGTATCCAGGACATTTCCCATGGAGCAGGCAGTATCCTCCCTCAGGCAGCACAGTGATTCTCAGCATTATGCTCCTGTGTGCGAAACCTCAGGTTCCTGGTGGCAGCGGATGAAATCCACGGTGGGCAGCGCAGGGCGCCGGGCGGTCGGGATCCTGCCCGTCAGTTCTCCAGCCACAGTGCCTCATCCCCACGTTGGGAATGAGTCAGGCCAGCTCATTGCTTCTTGGGAACTACCAGGTCATTTGGTAGCCTCTGATGTACGGCCAGGTTGGCTTCTGTCAGCACTGGTGGCTCTATTAACATGCAGAAAATGATGTTTAAAATAATACTAGGAAGGTTAGAAAGCCAAACACACGAGGATTAGGCAATACAGCCATTCAGGGTACCTGTATAATTTTAATTTGGCTTCCATTATATTTGTGTGTAATGATGCAGGCTTTAATGACATGATCACATACTGGTTTTCCACCAGCATCTGCTCATTCAGAAGAAAGGCTGTTGGGTGAATCAGCGCTGTGGTGAAGGCAGTTGTTATCTGAGTGAGGCACCAGCATCTCAGCATGTGATGGGGCTGGGTCACGGTGCCGTGGTGTGGGCAGGTGCTCTGTATTGTGGCCTGGGATGCTCTGCTGGCATCGGCAGATCCCTTTGGCTCTCGCCCTGCCCAGGGCTGGGCCCCACCGTTAGCCTGACTGGATGTGGTCAGCACTGTGGCACTTGGGATGTGCCCGTCGACACGTCACTGCTCTCTGTGGGACTGGTGCTAGTCCCGCTTCCTGCGGTCCCATCCCCACCTCTGTGCTGGGCCGGTCCCCATGGCTGGCATTCTGCTCCCAGTGCTGGGGACGGTCCCCATGGCTGGCATTCTGCTCCCCAGTGAGGTGGATGGCTCCTCATTGGCCCCATCTTTGCTCGCACTGCAGGAGGAAGGCTCTGTGGTGGGAAACGCGCCAGCCTGCCGGCGGCACGGCCCTTCCCAGTGATCCAGAAAGTGATGGCCTCCATGGCACATCTGCAGGAGGAGAAGCTGCGGCTGCAGGAGGAGGTGCTGGGGCTGCAGGAGAAGCTTGCTGCCCGGGAAAACGACGAGCTCTCCCTCTCTCTCCAGCTGCAAGGCCAGGTACGGTGGGGACAGGGCAACACGCAAGGGTCTGCTGGGGTCTCCAGCCTCAAGCTGTGGCTTGGCTGGAGTTCTGTGGCATGCAGTTATTGAGGGCTGTACTTGGAAGGAGTATAGAACCTCCATCATGAAGCATCATCTTCACTGGGGTGCATAGGGATGACCTGGGAGCTGGATGCTGCTGAGTACTGGCTTTGGCTGTGCCTGCCTCAGGATGCTTGCAGCCCCCCGTTTGATGTGGCAGTGACACTGTGATAGCACCAGCAAGGGCATGTGGCTCCTTGACATGACGTGGCCGGGAGGGCTTTGGGCATTGTGATGCAGCCCTGCAGCAGTCATCCATCTGCACAGCTCAGGACAGCTGCTGCAGGATCAGCTCGTTAGACCAACCCAGCAGTTTAATTTTACTGGCTTTCAAGAGTCAGGAGGTGGAAGGTGAATGTGAAGACACAGAGCTGTTTAATGAAGGGACAGGTTTTGGCCACCATGACCGGCACCCCCCAAAACCCATCTTCTGCATCAATGTGGGCACATCCTCAGTGTGAGGACCTGGGTCGTTCCAGGGAGATGGAAATTCTGCCTGCTCGTAAAGGGATTTGCATGTGGCTGTTGTGGAAGCTGTTACAGTCAGGTTCTGCTTGTTCCACGGGTGTCAAAAAGGCGGAGGTAATTGTCCTGCATTTGGTTGGCATGCTCTGCATGACACAAGCGTGAGCGCGGCAGGATCCGGCTCCGCGCTCGCCAG
>NW_008663571.1:6780-8737 GCF_000695815.1 Acanthisitta chloris
GCCACGGGCAGGGAATGGTGGGCGGGCTCCGGCGTGGGGCTGGGCTGGCAGCTTCCCCGGAACAAGCCATGACTCTGTCTTCTCAGTACCTCCCCTTTCTTAAAAATACTTTAAAAAGTACTGCAGTGATCTCTCTCAGTGAATATGGAAACGGGTTTTCCTCCCCAAGCGCTCAGTGCACGCGACCCCCAGCCGGAGCAGCACAGACCTGCTGTGGAAGGAGAGGGATCCCGGTGCCGATGCTGGCAGGGAGCCGCTCCTTCCCTGCCCATCGCTGCAGAGCCCCCAGCCGTGCCCACCGAGCGTGGGGCACACGGAGGTGCTGCCAGCCGCGTTGCCGTCCCTGCGAGGGTGCGGTTTAATAACTTGCTGCATTAATTACAGCCCCGTGTCAGCACATCTGCTTTGGTTATTAATCAGCAGTTCCCAAATTATGGTCCGTGGAGGCCTGGTTGCTTAGAGAAAAAGCTGATTATTGAGATGGGGCAATATCCAGGTGCATCCAGGCAAGGGGTTTGGTGGCTTTCCGGAGCAGGGAAACCAGGATCCAGGCTGGGATCTGGGGGATGGTGGTAAAACATGTGGCCAGGTCTGGCTCCCTTTGGGATAAGCTCTGGGTAGGTGGCACTGCTCACCCAGTGGGTATTGGGCACAGGGTTGAGGGACAGAGCAAGTGGACAAACCCCATTAAAACACAGCCCAGGAGACTGCTGGTTTCAACATTCACTTGCTGCTGCTGTTTATTTGAATAACTGCAGATTTTGGGGGAGTCTCACTGGTCCCTGTACAAAAATAATTGAGGCTTTCTGAAATCCAGTTGGTTTTACAGGGAGGGCAGCCTGATCGTATGGGATGAGCAGATGCCCAGACAGGAATGGCTGGGGAGCATCCTCCCATCAGACATAGACACATGTCCTTCTCAAAGAGCTCCTGCTCCCTCTTTGTCCCAGGATAACTTTCCTAGAAAGAAAAGTAGAGAAGGTAAAGCAAAGCTGTGTTGTGAGGGCAACACAGGGCAGGACAAGGCACCTCTGGTTCTTCAAACACAGTTATGGATAGGTTTGTTTTTTTCCCTTCTCCAAAGATGATACCTTTTCTTTTTTAATAGTGGTTTCTGCTAAGGTTCAACATGGACAAATTATACCCATGGTTGAACAAGGTCGAAGCAAGGCTTTCATTAACGCTCATTTTAATCAGCTCCTGTGAATCAGGCACTCAGAGCCAGGTGGAAAATTAAGGCATAACAAAAGTGTGAGCCAGACTGGATGTTGGTGGCCAGGACAGCACCACGGGGTCTCCTCTAAAAGCTGCTGAGGTGCCTCCTGGCTAACCTGGCCTGTGTTGACAGGTTGAAACTCTCAAGGCAAAGCTCCTGGAGCAAGCACAGGAGATCAGCCGGCTGCGCTCAGAGCTGGTGAGTTGCCACCAGGATTGGGCTGAGCCACCCTTGCCCCAAGGGACACTGGAGCTCTGGGTTCCTGGGGAGGAAGAGGGCACAAAGGGTGGGTAGAGAAGGATGAAGCATCCCCAGGGTCACAGTTTGGACTCTGCGAGCCGAGAGACACTGAGGGACAATAGTTAGTGGGATTTTCTGTCCAATGCAATGTCACGCCAGGGACCCTGGGCACAGCAGGAAAAGTCCCCCTGGCTCTGTCACCCTGAAGTGGGAGTTGAAAGCTCCTCTGGAGAATGGGGCTCTCTGGAGGCAGCAGAGGGGCTGCCCAGGCTCAGCAGAGGCTCTTCTCCGACATGGCAGGCTGGGGCTCCACTGAGAGCAGCAGACTGGGGGTCCCCTGATGTGGCAGACTGGGGTCCCTGAGTGTGGCAGACTGGGGGTCCCTGGAGGCAGCAGGTGGAGGCTCGTCGATGCAGCAGGCCGAGTGGTCCCCGGTGGGGCAGGCAGGGACTCCCCTGGGTGCAGCACACCGGGGGCTCCCCCATAGAGTGGACTGGGGGC
>NW_008663572.1:0-403 GCF_000695815.1 Acanthisitta chloris
GCGGAGCCTCAAACACCTGACAGCTCTCAGGTTGGACAACAGGTGAGTGGCCAAGAGCAGAGCTGTGACCAACCAGGTGAGCCTGGATGGGGAGACAGGTGAGAGACTGGTGAGAGACTGGTGAGACACAGGTGAGAGATAGGTGAGAAACTGGGGAGAGACTGGGAGAGACAGGTGAGAGACAAGTGAGAGACTGGTGAGAGACAGGTGAGAGACTGGTTAGACTCAGGTGAGAGACTGGTGAGACTCAGGTGAGACTCAGGTGAGAGGTCAGACTGGTGAGAGACAGGTGAGACACAGGTGAGACTCAGGTGAGAGACAGGTGAGACTCAGGTGACAGACAGGTGAGACTCAAGTGAGAGACTGGTGAGAGACTGGTGAGAGAGGTGAGACATAGGTGAGA
>NW_008663573.1:0-296 GCF_000695815.1 Acanthisitta chloris
TTGGGAGGGATGAGGAGGTTTGGGGGAACAAATAGGGTTTGGGGGTTGAGAGGGAATGAGTAGAGTTGGGGGGACAAAGGACAAAGAGTTTGGGGGTGAGAGGGGATGAGGAGGTTTGGGAGGGATGAGGAGGTTTGGGGGGACATGGGGGATGGAGGGAATGGGGGACATAGGGGGGATATAGGAGGGGCCTAAGGGGACATGGGGGATGTAAGGGGACGTGGGGGGGCTATGTGGGCACATGAAGGGGCTATGGGGGCACGTGGGGGGACGTGGAGGAAATCTGGGTGGGCAAT
>NW_008663574.1:0-398 GCF_000695815.1 Acanthisitta chloris
AATCATCTGGGCCCTCCCCAGTGAGTCAGAACTGTTGGTAAATGATGGAGAGCGGCTTGTTGAACTCTTCCACCAGTTCCCTCATCTCTCTGGGATGGATCCCATCTGGTCCCATAGATTTGTGAGGATCCAAGCAGCTAAACAGATCTCTAACCATTGCCTCTCAGATTTCAGAGGGGCTATTTGGCTTCCTCTCTGTGTATCAGCTGGGGTATCAGATGGAGTAGAGAGTACAGAGAAAAAGACCAAACACACAGAATTGTCCACTCTATTATCTAGCATCCTGTGCCTCCCAAGGATCACTTTGTTTTCCTCCTATGTCCAATAAGGAATGAAGTTTTTCCTTGCCCATCCTTTGTTTATCTAACAAAGAAAACTCTACTAGTGAGATCTTTCCC
>NW_008663574.1:456-11299 GCF_000695815.1 Acanthisitta chloris
CATTATTTTTGTATCAAAAGTCTTAAATTGCATATTTTTTCCATTTTTTCCCATTGTCTGGGAGACTGCAGGGGTACCTGAGGTTCCTAACATGCAGCCAAGATGTTCATGTAAGATGGGTTGGTATAAATAAACATCAAAGAACCAGTAAAAGCCAACATTTTGAGATTACCTTTGTACATGCCTCCTTTTGTCCCACAGGAAATCCCAAATTAATTCAAAATCTATTGAGTTTTCTGCTTAATATTGCATGGAGGAGAAGTTTGCCCAAAATAAAAAGCCTGGTTAACACTGTCATACTCAAGCTCAGGATGGAATCCCTGCAAGGAAAACAAACAGAATTCAAAGGGACCATGCCCTTAAACCAGTTTCTGTTTTCTCTAACTCACAACTGTACGTGCAGGTTGGAAGGAAGATGCAACACAGGAATCATGATGGAAAGAGAACAAAGAGACTGGAGAGCTGACTACATGGAAATGGTGTTCTTGAACTTGTCATACATCCAGTTCTGACATATCTTACTGCCAATTATGCAATTTTGAAAATTAGTGCAATTAAAGCAACAACTTCTTATGCTGTGGGCTGTATCTAGAAGACACATAAGGAGAGTCATGACAGTTTCAAGCATAAGCTTGGACCGTACTTTTCCGCTGGAATAAGTTTGAGAGCTAGTATGTATCTCCTAACTGGAGCTAGACCAGATGCATTGCAGTTGAGGTTTGAAGAGGCCATTTGAATGTCACTGAAAAAGACAGAGAAAATGCATAGGGGATCACTACTCAGATCATCCTTGAGTCACAATGAGGTGACCTCTAAGATCCTTGGTACAACATGATTAAGAGAAGTATATCCACCTCCCCACAGTACTTCAGGAACGTGAAAGAAAAGAATCCCCTTGCACCAAATAGTTTTCAATTTGTGTTCATTTGTAAGTTTGAATTTATAATTTTAAAGTCAGTAATTTGAAATTTTAATCCATTTTTTTCTGAATTCAATAATGTTTGACATCTGAAATAATTAACTCATACTGTGATAATAATCATGACAGAATAAAAGGAACGAAACCCCACATTTGAGAGATTCCTGTTATATGGCAACAAGTTCCATCCAGTGGAGGTAAACTTAATTGCAATGTATTTCCTTAATGATCTGGACTAATTGGGACTCAAAGATATGGTATCTTTGGAATGCTGCCTTTCTTCAACAAAGTGTTTGTAGTCTGCTTTATTTGAAGCACCTTTAAATGGTTAGCTTTATGTATAAATAAAGATTTTTCTGAATGTTTAATCAAGACTTTCAGAAAAGGATTGACAGAAAATCATAAAAATTTGCAATGGGAATGATCTGTTGGATCATCAGGCTTTTAATCTTTCATTTCCAGTCACAGAAAGGTGTAGATGGTTTCCCTGTAGTATATATTGTAGCACTTTGTCCATTCTTCAGAATTCGAACATCTTGTGTTGAATAACAGGCTGGAACACAGGGACCATGCTGGAACCAAGTTTCCTTCTCACATCCACTGCAGGAAATTAAAAATCTCATAACCACGGAAATCAATGCAATTGGTCCTTGGTTCTATTAACATGAAAATTAGGGTGCAAATTCCAGACTAAATCACCAGTGGTCTGAATCATTCTTTTGTGCTGCCTATTTTCTTTGATGATAAAGGGAGCCTCCAGTAACTACTTTCCCAATGTAGATTTACTGTTCTTATGCTAATTTACCATACTTCACCTGATCATTCACACACACACACACACACACACACACACACACTCATTAATACTTCACTCACACTCGCACACTTGTAATGAATGTGTTTCATCCAAACTTTATCAAGAACAACAGAAGAGCAATAGTTTTAACTACTAAGTCAGAAGTGTTTAAGCAAGGCACAAAATGTGATGAAGCTGACATGGTGACAGCAGCTATTTCTGCTGATGTTCAGGATGTTCTGCAATTGTAAGGACCGTTAAAAGGGAATACTTCACTCACACTCGCACACTTGTAATGAATGTGTTTCATCCAAACTTTATCAAGAACAACAGAAGAGCAATAGTTTTAACTACTAAGTCAGAAGTGTTTAAGCAAGGCACAAAATGTGATGAAGCTGACATGGTGACAGCAGCTATTTCTGCTGATGTTCAGGATGTTCTGCAATTGTAAGGACCGTTAAAAGGGAGGACATGAGAGGGAGGGGCACAAGATGTGTCACTGCAACTACCCAGTTCTATAGTATTGGACAGACTAATAAGATTCCAAATATTTTTGTCTTTTCATTATCTATTTCTGTTCTATTTTTAGAAGTGTAGTTTCTTTCCTTTTTTTTTTTTTTTTTTTTTTTTTGTTTTTGTAAAGTTTTATTTGTTTCTCCCCATCCTCTTTCTCTTCCCTCCCTTTTTCATAACCAGGAAGGATGTTAAAAAGGTACTTGACCCTAAAACATAATTGCACTGATATTTCAAACCATTACACTAGCTTCTGCTGCATTCACTCTAGCTGCCAGCCATGCATAAAACACTGACACATCGAGAAAACTTTAAAACCAAGTATATATCACCCAAACTCAAACTGTCATGTACCTTTTATTGTAGTTTATTTTTCCCCCACTATTGCTCGTTACCAAAACATGTGTTCATGCAAGCAGAATTCTTTCTTTCCTTTATTAGCCCGTACCTCTCTCTGATTCATGAGTTATGCCAGAGACTGATTTTAGCAACAGAACTATGTTCTTTTGTTATGGGAGCTACAAGAGGCCTGAACAAACCACGACCCAACCCCTAGCAGATCAGGAAAGATGGACCTTGTATAAATGGATCACAATTTAAAATTGCAAGGAAGAGACAGAACATAAGGGAGACAATGATATCTTTTCTAGGGGAATTCAAAAGCTGATAGATGCAGAGATCCTTATACTAGAAGACAAATACCTAAACCAATATGGGATGTCAGAGCTCATGGTCCCTGACATCCAAGGTATCCACAAAAGAACTGCCAAATATGACACTTCTCTGAGTTGTCTATGGTCTTCTGGAGTTACAGCTGAATATTAATAGCTGTTGGCGCGTGTCTAAAATATCAGAGGCTGCCTGTGAATGAGAACATATATTTTTCCTTTTTCAGACTTTCAAGTAGACACCTATCTACTTGTGAAGCTTATTAAACCCTGTCTTATGTCCCAATACAAAATAAGAGCACTAACTGGCTTGCAATTTCAAGCTTTTAACATTTATTTTCCATCTGATCCCATGAATCTTTTATTCAAAGCTACACTATGATCACAATTCAAGGCACATATCGGAGTGTGATCCTCTTCTCTTTCTTTGGAGATCACAGGAACACAGAATGGCTCAGGTTGGAAGAGACTACAGTGAGTGATCTGGTTCAACCTTCCTGCTCAATGAGGGTTATCCTAGAGCACATTTCACAGTATTGAGTCTGGATGGTTCTTGAATATCTCCAGTGAAGGAGACTCTATAATCTCCCAGAAAAATTTGTTCCAGTGCATGGTCACCCTCACAGTAAAGACATTCTTCCTCATATTCAGGTGGAACTTCCTTTGCATCAGTTTCTGACCATTGCCTCTTGCCTTATTGGTTGGGACAACTGAGAAGAGCCTGGCTCCATCTTCCTGGCACCTTCCTTCAGATACTTATATAGATTAATGAGGTCCCCTCTCAACCATCTTTTCTTAAGGCTGAAGAGGCCCAACACAGGGAGTCTTTCCTCATAAGGGAGATGCTCCAATCTCTTCATCAACTTTGTGGCCCTTCGTTGGACCCATTGGTATTGTGGAGCCCAGAACTGGATACAATACTCCAGATGTGTCCTCACGAGAGCTTAGTAGGGGGGCAGGATCACCTTTCTTGGTCTGCTTTCTTGGTACTCTTCCTAATGTATCCCAAGACTCCATGGGCCTTCTTAGCCACAAGGACACACTGCTGGCTCATGGACAGCTTGTTAGCCACCAGGACCCCCAGGTCCTTCACAGACCTGCTTTTCAGGAGGTCAATGCCCTGGTGCTCAGGGTTATTCCTTCCCAGGTCCAGGACCCTGCACTTGCCCTTGTTGAATTTCAGAAGGTTCTTCTCTGCCCATCTCTCCAGCCTGTTGAGGTCCCTCTAAAGGGCAGCACAGCCCTCAGAGGTATTGGCAGCTCCTCCCAGTTTTATATCATCAGTGAATCCTCTCAGGAGGCATTCTATCCCCTCATCCAAGTCTTTGATGAACACATCAAACAATACTGGGTCCAATATAAAAATATTGGGGGACAACACCAGTGACAGGCCTCCAACTTGACCTTGTGCCACTGATTATGACCCTCTGGGATCTGCAGCTCAGCTGGTTCTCAATCCACCTCACTGTCCCCTCATCCAACCCACATTTCTTGAATTTGCCTATGAGGATGTTGTGAGATGCAGTGTCAAAGGCCTTGCTGAAATCGAGGTAGAAAATATCCTCTCTCTTCATTCATCCTGGTTTTGTTGTAGAAGGCAAACAAGCTGGTCAAATATGACTTACCTTTAGTGAACCCATGCTGACTACTCCTGATCACCTTCTTGTCTTCTGTGTGAATAAGGGCCACGGACTTGTGGATTTCAAGTTCATTTAGATATTCTCTGATTCAATCTTCCTTGACCAAGGGAAGGTCTCCTTTCCAATATCCATTTGTGCTGATCTCCTGGGTCAGTGATCTCTGAGGGCTGGTCTTATCAATGAAAACTGATGCAAAGAAAGCATACAGTAACCCTGCCTTCTCTGTGCCCTCTGTTTCCAGGGTATCCTCTCCATTAACCAGTGGGCCCACATTATCCTTTACTTGCTTGTTGGCATTTATGTATTTGAAAAAGCCATTTTTTTATCCTTGGCATCCTTTGTGAGATTTAAGTCTAGATGGGCCTTGAGATGTTAAATTCTTTGCTGGATCTACAGAGAGCCTATGTACCTACTCCTTGGATTTATACCCTTTGGCATACTGAGCCAGGAAATGCTTCTATCAGCTAGGTGACTCTGAATTTCCCCATGTATATCATATTTATACAAATCTTCAGAGCTCATGAATCATTTGGAGAATGATTTCAGGCATGTGATGTGATTATTGGGACTCTCCTGTGCCTGGACAGAGTTCGACTTTGATAATCCGAGCGGGCCCCTTCCAACTCGGGATATTCTACAGTTCTATGAAAGCCATAGCGAAACTCTTGCAGAGTGTAACAAGTTGGAAAGTGATTTCAGGTATAAAAATCACCCTCACAATAAAGAACTTTGGATGTTCCAATACATTAATTTTCAACGGTGTCAAACAAGAGTGAGAAAAAGGGGAAGGATTGTTAGACCATGTTTTACATAGAATTTATATAACTCCAAAATAAAACCCAAACACACAAAATAACAAATGAACCAATGAAAAGTGAAACCAAAAATATTACCAAAAGGCTTTTCCTATGAATGTGTGGGAGTTATTAAGACTCTGGGTTCAGTCTTCACTTTTTATTCCCACAGAAAACACCAAGCAGATAAAAGATGCATCTCCGGAATGATCTGTTTTAATTTAAGAGTAGACAAAAGACTGATACAGATCACTCATCAGTGGTGTGGCTGGGATAAACCTCCCTAAGGAACATTTTATTTTTCCTCCTTTTTCTTAATTCTGCATGACATTTTGAAAAACCATCTCTTCAGTTGGATAGATGACCTTGTGGGCCAAGTGTCTTACTTCAGATATGAACCTAAACAATTGCTTTGCCTAGAGGGCAAAAAGAAGTGGGGAGTTTTTGTTTGTGGTTATAGGTTTGGTTTGGTTTGGTTTGGTTTTTAAAATATGCAAGTGGTTAGTGTTATTCTTTGCTCTTGATTGTCACTGCAAATATACCTGTCTTCTCATGCAATCAGAAGACAGTCAATGATCCTTGTGTCAGTGTCAGGTCTGTTTCATAAATCAAACTGCAGGAAGTGGTTCTAAAGTAATATTCTGAGTAATTTCCTGGGGTCTTACTGGGTTACCTTTGAATTGGAGCAAGCCCTCATGGGTTCCAGTCTGTTTGAAACCCATAACTTGGACTTCCATATAAGCAGCTATCAAGACAATGGGCCTTCTGGGTTGTTAATTGACATGCTTAGAAGTTTTGCTATTAGAATAAATACCATCTCTTTTTTTTTTTTTTTTTTTTCTGACTAGGTTCCCCAGGCTTTGGGAGCATAGTTTTAAGCACTATAAATGCCACCAGTACTCATTATTCCACCTCCCACTCCCCAGTGGAATTCTGAAGTGACAAGAAGCTGGAAAAATACAGATGGCATAATTATATATTTTGCAGTTGATTAATCACCACAAAACAATAACCACATTTGGTGTAACAATACATAATCAAATTCTTTCCAGTAGAAATTAAGTTTCTTTCTGATAGGGAATGGATTCCTTTAGGATACTGACATGGCTTTTCAGCATCTGTTTTGCATCAATTCCACATCTGCATTTGATTTAATCAGCTTTAGGGCTCTGCAAAAAAAAAATGGCTATAAGTTTTTTTTTCATATTTCTAAGAGCAGAAGTCAATAATAGCAGAAGTGCAAATAGAGACATATCTTTTGTTTGTATACATATATACTCTTTGTATGTTATGCTTACTAATTTTCTGTCTTAAATGAATCTCTTCTCTTTTTAAGTTAGTTTGTTGAATGAAACAGAAAATTACATTTGAAATAATTCAAGTTGCTAACATAGTGACAGATGAAAGACAGTCTAGAGAGCACACAGAAGAATGGACTCCAGATAGAGTATTATAACTGTCAACATCAAAGGCATGAGAAATTGTTGTTGGTCCAATGGTCAAGGCATGATGCTGTAGCTAGTCACATATGATATATTTACCACCCCACTGTGCTGTCTTTGACTTCCCAGTTTTGATGATCTGTTATATGCAGCTCTCCTACCAAGGGATAATCTTTGGTGTTGGTTTAGAACAATGATCTTACAGTACTGGCCCATAGACTGTATGTTGTTATATGATATGCTAAAACTGGTTTCAGTTCTGTCTGCAGGTGTGGGTGAAGAAGGCCAAGGCTTTCACTTCCAAGAGTATGCTTTACCAACCATGTTATTTATGGAACAACCAGGGGCTAGTACATTTCCATCATGGCTGTTAAATGTGGGTCAGTGTGCAGTAAAGCAACATAAAATTTGTAAACCAGAGGCAGAACAATCAAGCAGAATCTGGATTTAATTACCTAGTACTAAGGGATATTCTCACCTACATAAAGCGTGTAAACATAACTAAAAAGAGACCCTAAAATCCAGGAAGATATCTCCATAAGATTTATTCACTCCTTCCCATTGGTGTCATAGGCCAGCACGATATATATGCCTTTCTGGTTTATTATCTAATCTGGCTTCAGCACATAGGCTAGAGAAACTTTTCTGTTTAGGCAAAGGGTAATTAAGATTACTCGGGATGTGGAATCTCAAACTCAGATCAAACCCAGTCCAGTGGAGGCTTTTGACTATGCTTTCCCCTATATCTCCAGGAGGTATTCTGACTACCAAGATACACTGCAAAGGAGATTTCATCCTCTCTCAAACAGTCGACTCTGAGAAGACTTTTGGCTTCAAGTGGAGAGAGGTGTTATCTGTTCAGCTTGGTTTTATAAGTTTTTTCCTTCCACATTACACATTTAAACATGTTCCTGTCTCATCTGTTAATCCTATGGAGATGCATAAGATCTATATAGTCATTGCCACTTAGTTCCTCTGAATCATATTTGTAAGACACATGCTTTCTCTTTTAATTGTATGGGAGACATCTGTACCACTGTGACAGACCCAAGAGTATCAATTAGAAAAATGTACTAAGATGAATGCCCTTGTATGAATGTGAAACCACAGACTTCCACTGGAGTTTTCATAATTGAGATACAAGTCATGTCCAGATAAAAATGTCAGCAATATTGTTTTTTAAAATTTAGAGATAATTTATACTAAATAGTACCTAAACCAGTGAATTCTACCACTTATTGAAATCAGAGCATTGTGCAAGCAGATTGCTGAGGAGAACAGTGCAAAGGCAAATCAATAACAAACTGTATCTCACATTCAGTGTATTCTTGATTTTAATATTGAAACATAGGATTCAGAGTATGAATTAATTGTAAAAACATTCATATTTATGATGTTTGTCTGAGGGACAGCAAAAGAGCAAAATAGCATATTTGTGTTTGTAATACCATTTACTGCTACATGAACATTATTCGTAAATTAACCATACAACCTACAAGAAGTTATTAAATAGCAAACAAATCAAACAAACAAAAAAACCCACAACACCCCAGTTTAAACTAAACTAATTCAGCTAGGTTTTGAAACAAAGGACTGAGGTGTGTTTCCTGAACACATAATTTGTAAGCTGGTGCTCAAAATTGGTCTATTACTAGTTTCTATGAAACAGTTTTGAGTTATGAAGAGTGGTGCCCTAGAAATAAAGTGACTAATGTTCTGCCAACAGAAACCTCAAAAGGAGGTTGAAAATCACAGCAAGAGTCATTTGTGAAGCTGGTGATAGGGAAGCATTATGTTTTATTTTGCCCTCTAATATAAGACCCAAAGCATTGTTTCACCAAAAGGGGTATGCTACCTGAACTGAGTCCAACACAGTCTCTTAGCAAAAATGCAGGGATGCAAAACCCATTCAGTATATCACTGCAAAACTTCCTTGTTTATTGCTGGAGTGAGCAGAGCACAGGGTCTTCACATCCACAGGTTTTGACTTCTATTTTGTTACATAACAAGGAGATGTAGAACCAGCTGTGTAGTCCTTATTCATATTGGGGAACTGCTGTTTGCTCAACATCCCCACTGATAACAAGATGATTGCTTTGATTGGAAACATTTGCAGTTATGGCAAACCATGTCTGAATCCTTAAGGACATGCAAGGGCACTGCCATAATCATTGGTAGATAGGAAAATTGCTTACTTGCTTGGGAAAATCTTCTGTTTTGACTGTCAATGCAAAATTCCCTTGTCACTCCAGCATGTTTTTGAGCCTTTGAAGGCAAAAAATGTATTCCCTAATCATGTTTCCCAATGAGTAAGAAGAATTTCTGGATCATGATTTAATCCTGGACACATCCCAATGTCCCCAGGAAGCTTCTACTGAATAGAAGCTGAAAATATGGCTTGGGTTTGTATAGGCAAGCAATCATGATGTTTCTGATACAGTGTTTATGTGGAATACTGATAAAATCTTACAGTAACTTAAAAAATATAGTCTGGAACATGTGCATATTTTCTCAAAATCTTTTAATTAATCAATGTAGTTTAGTACAAGTCCTTTAGCTTGCAATGTTGATCCTTGTTAAAGTGAATTTTCCTTTCTAGTGCACTTCATGCAAAGTAAATTAAACATTAACACTCTTGGATAATCTTTTCACCCTTAGTTAGAAATTTAAAGCAGGATACAAATTATCTTGGTGGAAGAATCCATGGGACTGTAAGTAAGCAGAAAAGGACGAGCAAATGTGTATTTCTCATCTATGTTCTTACAGTCCAGCATATTTATGGAAAAAGACAGAATCTAGTCCTTTGACATACTTAACATATATGTTAGAAAAATGCATTTATGATCTCTGTTCTCAGTACACACTGGAGTGGCTTTTTATATTCTCCAGTAGGCATTTATGCCTAGTTGCTTAGTAATCTTAGACTTCATAATTTTTGCCATAAATTTCTAAAGAGAACAATGTATGCATTTTGATGAAAATAAGTCTGAGAAAAAAGCAAGATGCTACATGACAAGAGCTAAGGTTTGCTCTAAGGAATGACAAGAATAATGTTAAAGGGCAACATAAGCATGTATTTCAACTGCAGCTGCAGTTGGTTTCATATAGTACATGTAGCCAAACTTGAGTGCAGGTAGCAATGAAACCTCAGTCTTCATTAGATTCTGCTGAACTACATGTGGCTACAGATAAAATTGCTGTGGGTACCAATGCAATATAGATTGAGGTTAGGTCATGTAAGGTAGATAGTTCTGGGGTCAGATTTGTGGTAAAAATGCAAGTTGAATCTATTCCTTGAAAGAAGTAAGTTACAACAAGCAGGTAAAATATTTTGAACCAAAATTACAGGCCTGTTAACTTCAACTATTTAATTAATGCAAGTTGCTTACAAAAATCTTGATGTTGCTACAAATTGCACTTCTAACATCAGGGGAGAATACTTCAAAGCTGAAAAACTCCAGGCCTATTTCTATACTATGCCAGATTTATAAATAGTGTAAATACCTTATCCCAAAGTACTTGGCATCTGCCGTGGTTTAACCCCAGTCAGCATCCAAGAACCACACAGCCACTCACACACTCCCCCACCATCGGGATGGGGGAAAGAATCAGAAGGGTAAAAGCTAGAAAAGCCCATGGGTTGAGATAAAGGTAATTTAATAGAGAAAGCAAAAACTGCACACACAAGCAAAGCAAAACAAGGAATTAATTCACTGCTTCCCACAAGGAGTTTCACTCCAGGAGAGCAGGGCCCCATCATGTGTAATGGCTCCGTGGGAAGACAAGCACCATTACTCCAGATGTCCTTCCTTCCCTTTTCTTCCTCCTACCTTATATATTGAGCATGATGTCATACTCCGTGGGAAGACAAGCACCATTACTCCAGATGTCCTTCCTTCCCTTTTCTTCCTCCTACCTTATATATTGAGCATGATGTCATATGGTATGGAATATCCCTTTGGTCAGTTTGGGTCACCTGTCCCAGCTGTGTGTCCTCCCAGTCTCCCATGCACCCCCAACTTCCTTGCCAGTGTGGCAGTATGGAAAGCAGCAAAGGCCTTGACTCTGTGT
>NW_008663574.1:11415-26709 GCF_000695815.1 Acanthisitta chloris
TCACAGCATCATTTTTTGAAGACCCGCTTATTCCTGAGGAAAATTAATTGCACTTGAGGATGTCATATGCTGGTCAACATTCTGCAAAACAATAAAAGAGAATCTTGAAAAGGTATGTCTGCCAACAGTATATGACATTCTAAAATAACAAAGGTACTTTGCGAAAAAATGTCATAATGAAAGATGGTATTTTGATGTGGCTGATTCAATGGCTACTTGACGCTTTTGTTGCAACTATACTAGAATTGCGTAAGGCATAGATACTATTATGGGCAAACATAATGAGTTACTGAAGGGTATATTTGCACCTACACATTTCAGTCTTGTTTGAATGAATAACCTCTCCAAAAGCTTCAACAACCTTCCAATAGTCAATAGAAGACATTTTTTGTATTACTAAAATCTGAAGGATTTTACTCCAAATTACAGTCATTTAAATGAACACTGCATTTTATGTTGGTATAACACACATGACCACATACCTCAGATACAATGATCTAGCATAATATTTATTCAACTCAGTTTTAGCCACACAGAGGCTGATTACTCAATCTATTCAATTGTCATGTGATGAAAGGAATTACCTTCTGAAGTTGCACATCTCTTTTTCCATGAACTACAGAAGTGTCATGAATGGCTAATCTACAACTAATTTTTAGAAGACTCATGGTAACTGAGAAGGTTCATGCCACAAGAAACCATTCACAAGGAATTTTGGGTGCACGGGATGGGCTGAGGATACTAAGCACTCATTAAATGCCTTTTCAATCATCTTTGGGTAACCAAAATCATTAGAAAGCCTTTTGCCACCATAGGACAGTTTAAAGCTGTTGTAGACTTGACAGTTGAAAAGGAGGCCTGTATGTATCAACATTTAATCAATGATTTGAAATGAATGTTTGTGTTTCTGTACACATTTTTGCAGATCTGAGAATACCTGGCTAATCTAGGAATGTCATAATCCCCTCTAAACAAATGTGAGTAGGGAAAAATGTAAGATAATTTAAATGGAAATATTTTAATTTTACCAATTAAATAGGGTTAGGGGAAAAGAGATCTGATATGCTTATCTGCTTGTGTGCTCTTAGAATAACTGTATTATATTGAAGGACAGCCCAGATTTACAGACCAAGTCATAAAATGAACCTGATTTGGAGAAAATGCACAATGGTAATAGAAGGATGTCAGTAAAAAGCCCACAGTGTATTTATAACCTCAAAAATCTGCTCTAGTGATATCTCTGATGCAATAATAGACTAATATAGAATCCAATGCTAATACTCTTACTCACAACTCTCTCAGTTGTTTCACAAACTAAACTTCCCTAGACATTCGTAAGAGTTGTACCTGAGCAAGGACCAAACAAAGGTATATTCATCTACTCAAGAATAAGTAATTTTGGAAAGGACACTGATTAGCTCTCTCTATTCTTGTTTAAACATATTCCTGCTACATTGTTGACTGAGACGATTTGCATATGAAAGCAGTACTGTGCTCCAGTATTGAGGAAAGGGTGAGATGCTCACTGTGTATTTATGAAAAATAAACTGTTAGACTGATAACCAGCTCTGTAGCTCAGAGGTAGAAAGAGAAGAGAGGTAGAGAGAAAGAGAGAGAGAAATATAGCAGCTATTGACAGGTATGCATAAATCTTCCTGAAGTATAGAGTCACCTGAGGAAAGAGAGTGTGAGGCCGTTAAACCTAAAGAGTTCTTCAAGATTCCTGATGGAAATGTGGACGTTTTCAAGGCATAGACTGTCACCTCCAAATGCAGATTGCAGAGCCTCAGGAAAGCTCTTGGTCTGCAAGGTGTTTGGCTCAAAGGACCAGGGTTAGGGTTGTTACTTCATTAGGTCACCTATTGGTAAAAGACAAAGTCATGCTTTCTAGGGTTGCTGAGCACATGCTGTTTATGATGGATTGTTGTTGTGCAGCTCAGCAAATCCAGCATTATTAAGCAGTAGCATTTAAATATTCAGCCTTATAAGAAACATGACTGGACAATTCTTACTGTGATAATCTAAGTCCAGCTTCCTAGGCCAAACTTTCCACAGGTGCAGCACTTGTGGACAGACAGGTGAATGATAGTGGTTATATTTCTTCTGTGTTTGAAGAAGGTAAACAGCTTGATGTCAGCTAACTCCCTTCCCACAAATGAAACAACAGAATAATGTATTGGAAAGAGAAAAGGGGTTTATTTATCCTTCATCCTTCAATCAATTGGTGCAATTCTCAACATTGAGCCCAGTATTTGTCCCTGCATGGCTCTTTGTATAAGGTGAGGAACTGTTTGCCTCTGGTTTGAGAGTGCTTTTGTTTGATTGTGATAATGAAATGGGCAAAGAAGAAAGAGAGAGGGCTGGGACTGGGTGAGATGGCCCACTTTGCCAACTTTCTCACTTTTCCATGTGTTTGTGGGGACAGCCAGAAAGACAGTATTACAATCTCTTACCCAGTGTGCAAAACTTGCCTGAGGAGACGCGCAACTTTTGTTCCTACCTTTCTTCGATGATGTTCTTGAACAGTGTCTGAATGATGCTGTTTCACCTTTCTTCACAATGTTCACTCCCTGTGAAAATCCAAACCAAAACAATCCACTCCTTTCAGCTGCCATTATTTGTATTTCATGACCAATAATGAAACATAGTTATCTTCACTTCATAAATCTGGAAAAACAAAAAAAGACAAAGTCAATGCAGAATAAACAGTTAAGAACTACTTGACCCTAGGATTTGGCTACGATTTGTGTCGTCTTTTCTTTCTGAAGAAATGAAATCTATAGATAAACCAAAGATCCAATAATATCCTTTTTCTCTTGTATTGTTGTAATATCAAACTCATACCAGAAAATCATTAAGGAATTTCAGAAGATGCAGTGCTTAGTAAATTATTTCCTCTTCAGTTCACAATGTCTTTAGATATTCTTTACTATGACTAACAGAAAAGTTGTGATTTCATCTCATAATCATTCGTATTCATATACACTTTGTCTGTTGGTCTGCACAGATTTGTTAATGGCAATATGAACCAATTATGTTCACTTAATAAAGAAAAAAGAATAAAATCATGTTGTCCTTGAGTATGAGAGGACTATGCACATACCGTTGCAGAATTGAATCATCAAATATCTCTACAATTCTAATTGTCCCCTTGTCTATACCAGCTTGGCAGTTAGAGACAGTTACAGGACAGTAACAGCAATAGTTGATTTATCTCAAATAAAAACAACCCTGAAGCAGGAAACAAAAAAGAAAAATACAGAAAAAAATCAAAGCAAACCAAAGCAAACCAAAACAAAAAAGTCCACCCAAAACCAACACAAAAAAACAAGTAAAAAACCCACAAAGTAATCCAACCAAAACTTATTCCCAAAGTACAAAGCTCAGTTCAATACTTTCCTGAAGTCTGAAATCACAAAATTCCCACCTTTGCCTCTCTCTTTAAAATAAGCAGAGTCCATCTCTGAGAAAGAGCTAAATCCAAAAAGAGACATAAAGAATGATCCACCTCAGGTAATTTTAGGTGTCTATACATTTTATGTTTACTCCTCAGCTAGTTTTAAGGTTACTTTTATACTCCATTAAAAAGACAAAAAGACAATCAAAACAAAACCAAAACTCAAACCCCTCCACATTTCTAGAAAATCAGTCTCATTACTTGACATATTTCAGATTTCTAGTTAAGAATAAGGTGTATTGCACCCTGAAAGTAACTATTTGTCTACTTTGCTTCTTAAGAAAGCCAAAGGATCACTAGCTAAAGGCTGAGGTCTATATTTAATTAGCTAAAGACAGCTCTTGACATTTGGAAGAATAACAGTTGTGACGTAATTGGAACTCTTATGGCTATCACTAGCCTTCATACCTTAAAGGCAAGTAGAGTTTTCATGCAGTGTTTGGGGAGAAGTACATAAGAATGGGATCTTCAGATGCCAAAATCAGAGTGGTTTACTGAAAACCATGAACATTCTAAAAGATTCACTTATCCAATTTAGTGCAAATGTCCAACCATGAGCTGAACATTTCCTTTCTCTTGCAAACTATAATTCTTTTTCAGAAAATCAGAGCTGCTGCAGGTTGCTTTTATAATTACTTTTATTTTCTTTCATCCTGTAAAGCAGCACCATGGAAAGGAATTGCAAGTGTATGCACTCTGCTGTAAATGTTCAGCAGTTATACCAGCTTTGGAAAATCTTTCTTTAAATACCCAAGGTGTTTAATTTATAAAACCAGTACCCTCATATCTCAGAGTGTTCAGGTATTCTTCAGTGCATTTCTATCTTGGTCAGAAACAGAGAAAAAGAAAAGAGTGAAGGACAGTGAAAGAGAGACATAGAAATCAATGAACTAAAAAGGAGGGAGTGCTAGGTACCAGTTCTGCTGTATGAAATTATTGATTAACTACCACCTTTGTTATTATACAATATGCTGATTATATACTTCTTATCAGCATTAATAGGAAAGATAACTATCACACATACCTGTGGTAGACAGCACAGAGCTGCAGGTAGTCACTTCCAAGTCCAAATAGGTTTTCCCCACACAGTAGCACAGCCATATAGATAGGATGTAGGAAAAATGCCAATGGTAACCCACCTAAAAAAAAAGTTTATTGTCACTCTAGAGACTAGTTTTTAGACTCTGTTGTCCAATCTGAAAATGCTGAGCAGAATGGTCTGTATAGAGATAGATGGGACATGTTTATCTAGATTTCAGATGACTAAATAAAATTGTGTAAATGTCTACCTTAAGGCATCTAAGATCTCCCTGAGACTGACTGATACAATGTAGAAGCTATAGGAGGTCTCTTTCTGTCTAGATTGGTGGCCAGAGGCACCTCAATGCATTTCCTGGTTTCAGAATCCTTCCAGAGCTTAGGCTTAGTCTGGAATCCTAGCTAAATAGCTATAAGATCTCCTTATTTGGTATGTATCTGCTGGTAAAACCCAAAGTTTAGGTGATTTGGATGTTTATACTATTAAAGCAAAACCTAAATAGTAATGGTAAGAATCAAAAAGCATTTCATGAAGTCAGTCCTGAAGTCTCTTGCCAATTTCCATGAAAGAAGCCCTTCAAGGAATTGAAAACAGATCTTCCAAACTTCATTTCAGGGCTTCAAAAGCCACATATTTCCTTCAAATATAATATTATCAAATAGATAAATAGAAAAAAAACATTACTGGTTGCATTAGCTTAAAAGGCTTTCTTTCATTCTGAGTCATTGTTAAGAACCTTGGTTGTTTTGTCTTTGTGGGAAATAAACCTGAACTCACTGGCCATTGTTTCAGAGCAAAAAGCTTTAAATCAAAAGGGAAAAGAAGAAAGGAAAAAAAAATCAAGTTCAACAAACTTACAGATGAAGAGCCACTAAGCATATAGTCTTGTGTTCCCAGAGCAAATGATATGCGTTTTTTGCTCTGATGAGCAATCCATATTTTACATGCCCCCATATACTATTATCATGCATAACAACATGTCACTATTATTCATGTCTTTTTCCCAATATCCATATTTTGGCATTACCACTGAAAAGATCCATTGTGCTCAATGGCTTCTTAAAAATAAATAATTTAAAACTACTGTAAATTATATTAAGCCTCGACATGACTGACCCTCCCTTGCCTCAGTCCATTGCTATCTCTTTAAATGTATTTCCTTCTAAATTATAGTGTAATTCGGAGATGCTGAAGTCTTAAGATTTTTGACTCAAATGTGACTTCCTTCTCAATGTATAATTCATTTTCACTTTGTTCTTGGTGCTGTGTGTGCAATCACATTTTTGGCAGGCAAATGCAGGCTGAAGTCAACAACTCTGTAAAGGGTGAGATGAAATCAGAATGGATGGGTTGGCAGAAGAAATATTAAGCATGTCACAATGTTTTGTACTCTATCTTGTGAAATGGAGACAAAAAGCTCAAACAGCTCCTGAGTTTAAAAGGAATGACATTTAAAGTCTGAAATCTATCCACTGCTGATGTCATGCTGTTGCATTTAATTACTTCTCAACTCAAATAAACTGATGACTTTTGAATGTTTTTATGCCATGAGATTTCTGATGGGGAGCATACTCTCCCATGTTCCACTTTGTAAGCTGGAATAAGACAGTCAATCTCTGTGGCCTCAGATGAGGGCCACAAGGATTAGCTGATAAAAAAATGAATGTCACTAACTTTAGAATACTGACCTTGTTTTCTGAAATAAAATACCTGCAAAATTCTTGACACTTCCATGAAATTAATATGCTACTGGGTCAAAATTTCAATTGCTTTAAGGTAAGATAATTTTGCTAGCTCATGTTGACTGACAGTTATATCTTTGTTTTTATCT
Organism: Acanthisitta chloris; assembly: GCF_000695815.1. Taxonomy (NCBI): domain Eukaryota; kingdom Metazoa; phylum Chordata; class Aves; order Passeriformes; family Acanthisittidae; genus Acanthisitta; species Acanthisitta chloris. The sequence continues at coordinate 17,743 of NW_008663574.1, forward strand.
TTTCAACATGAATAAGTAGAACTAGAAAGAGATTCATTGAAAAAAATAACATACTCCAGTATTATGGTTTTCTTAACATGGAATTGTATCTTTAAGTCAGCAAAGTAGACAGAAGTGTGGCTTCAATGTAATGGATCAATGACTGAAACATGTCATACACTTTCATGAAGATTTCACATGATCAAGGACAAAGATGACAGGTTTTGGTTTGGTTTTTTCTCATGAGTTCACACAGCACCTTCAAGATAGAAAGATGTAGGGGAAGTTGTGAATATTCAAAACAACCTAGGAAAGTGAGGAGTATAAAAAGGCAAACTTACAAGATAACCACAAGGTGACCCAGTGACCCAGGAACACTTACATGAAACCTGTGAAAAAGAAAGTTGGTGGATAATCATAAGCTGTTACAAGGCAAGGATTAAAGATGGAAAAGAAAATAGGATTCAAAAGACAGTTGAGACATAGAAACTTCTCTCCATCAAAGTGTACTTAGAGTCTTGTTATTTAACTAAATAATATCAGTATGTTATAAATAAGTACCCCCACACTAAAAGAGCCTAAATCATGTTGTGTGAGGCTGATGATTTGTGATGACTCCCATAACCTGTGTGTCAGTAATGAGAACCCACCTGGCTAACACAATTATTCTCTTTCTCACATCTTCTTTCCTTGCTTCCATCACCTAGACTTTGCTTCAGTTCACTGCTGTATGTTCATCCTTTTGTCTGCAATTGTGGAGCAAGACACAACTGAGTCCCTTGAGCACCGATTCATTCTATAGGTGACCAGTGTCTTCCTGACACCTTCTTCTGTCTCTGACTGGTCTTATTTCATCACTACATTAGTTGAGAGCATAAATAGTCAGCAGAACTCAAGAACATAGTTTCATTGACGTAAGTGAAACATGCCTTTGCTTTTTGTCTAGGCTTTCCTCCATTTCAGTTTATGATCTTCCCTTTTCCCTCCTGATTTCTCACTATCCATCTGTCTCAGCATTGCACCCTGTGCTTATTGTTACAGCATTGAGGCAAGTGTTGCTTGTATGATAACACCTTCCATCCCAGTCTGCCTCTGTGTTTTTTTCATGTTGTTCTGCAGGAGTAGAACAGCTGTCCTGAGGTAATATGCCAAGCCCCTTAACCTTGCATTATTCAAATCTCTCCCTAGGGGACCAGGAAAGTCTGTCAGCTTCCTCCACTTAAGGGAATCTTTTGTCAGTTTGTATGGTGTTATCTCAGCCCTATTCCTCTCGCTAGACAGAAGCAGCCTATTGCATTAAAGAGGTCATATTTTCATTGAATCTGTTCTTCTGAAAAGACTGAGATGCTCACCCTGACTCATTAAGACAAAGAATGTGAAGACAAAGAAAATAGTTCAAATGGGACATTTAACTAATCTCCTTTTAAAGCTCTGACACAGAAAAAAAAAGTACAAGCCTCAAAGTGTATTACAAGGAAGAGAAGGAAAATGTATGAAATAGAACCTACATCAGTAGATTTTTGACAGGTGCAATGTTATAGGCTGAATTAATGTTCCAGAAATATATATTAGGCATTTCCATTACATCAATGTCAGCTCTCACTGTCAGTTAACAGGTCCCTATATAGTAATCCACATCTGACTTCTGACCCATAAGTTGAGTTGCATTTTCTGATATCAAAAGATAGTATCATATGATGAGATACAGCCAGTCATTAGTTTTTCTGCTAAAATGTTACAGTAAAAATAATTCCCACCCACCCACAAAACAAAAACAAACAAAGACAAATAAAGAGCAACCAACAGCAAATAAACAAAAAATACAAGGGCCAATTTTGCTATATGCAATATGCCATAGTATATCTAGAAGTGAGGTGAGATGATATGCAATTATCAATTGTATAATGCACATCAATAAATATATAAAAAGAGGAACCCATTAGCTATTTTTAGAGCTATCTGAAAGGCAAACCTTACATAAAAAGCCATCAGATAAAACGCCAAAATTTTTTTCAGATACTCAGTTGTTGCTGGCTAAGAATGATGGCTATAAAACTAATTAGGAAAGCACCTTCAACACTTAAAAGGGAAAGATGCAAAAGTGAGGGAATTTCTGAATTAAAGAGGTATGAAATCACTGACTTCCTGTTCCTGGATGAAGGCTGTGATACTCTTTTTGTGAAAACAATATGGCTTTTTTTCCCCCACCAAATAAAATTAGGTAAAATTGAGGTTTGGTTTTATGTCATCACTTATTTTCTTTTCCATCTCTCTCACTTTTTATTTATTTATTAAATTAGGGGCATCCAGTTTGTCTGGACACATGGTATAGGAGAACTTTAGCATTAGCCTAGCCCCTGGGGAAGTGTTTGAAAATCCCTGAGCATCCAGCAAGCAACAACATAACAGATGGGTGAGTTGGTCACAGCAGCAAAGACTTTTCCTTGCATTACCACATCACAGGCAGCTTCTGAGAGAAAGTCTCAACTTCACACAGCCTTGACTTCAAGCAAAAGCAGAATAGATTTTTTCATGTCCTTACATTGCCTAAGAAGCTATTCAGAATGAAATGTCACAGTTCTCCTTAGCACAAAAGTATGGGATATAATAGTTTGTCATCTTTTATATAAGTTGTGGTTCTATTCACATTTTAGGCATGCTTAATTTGACCACAGCCAACTCCCTAAACAAGCAAACTTCAGTACTTCTCCTGCATCAACAATCAACTAGTAACACCAGTTTACATTAGCTCATTAATTTTCTCTAACTTACAAAAATGCTATTTCCTCTTCTCACTCCCATATGCTACTTACTTGTAGTGGAGCTTAGTTTCAGATTTGCTGAATATAATGAAAACAACTAGCATCAGACACAAGAATATTGGTAGCAGAAATCTGTGAAGGAGGCTGTATTTTCAGAATTTGTGCCTCAGTTTTACATTTTGTGCTAAACCTGAACTGAATACAGACAAACAAACAAATAAATAAACATTTTTTTAAAAATTAGTGATTGAATAGACCTATTAGAAACTGTGGGGTTTTTATCACACCAATCCTCTAGTGAAAATGGAAAGACATTGTATAGGCTTCGAGCTTTATGACTGGATCTAACCTGTACTGTTTGAACAAGCTCAGTCCAGAAAAGAAATTCAATAATGAAGCAGGGAAAAGACACAAGGATATCTGCTGACTGTAGTCATGCACATTATCTATAAAATCAGCTGTATTACTATAACAGACCAAGAAGTGTGCTACTACCAGTAATTCAAATTAGCAAACTACAAAGTTAGTAGTTTATGTATTAAAAGCTAAACAAATAATGTTTCAGCCTGGTCTACAGTTGGTTCTTTTTCCTTCTAGCCCTATGCCTTTGTGAATCTTATCTGTCTCAAAAATCCCTCTGCTTCTAAAGTAATCACACCATTAGTACCTCTACAGACACTTGTTGATTCCTCACATGGTCATCAGAGCTAAGCAGAATGAATCACTCATTTGATTCTTTTCTAATTAATTGACACTAGAGTGATATGTGTAGATACTAATACCAGTTCTGATCCTGTTTCATACAAGATTTTGGCAATGAAACAGAACCCTGAACTGAACTGCTGTTAAATAATCCTACCCTCCCTTTCTCTTTTACTTGCCTGAACAGAAGGAAATTCACTACTCCATATGACTGTAGAAATAAGAAACCTCAGGTATAGTCTCAAAGTCTGTACAAAGTGTGGTGTGGCATTCATTAAGTAACCTCAGAAAAGTAGACATGGCCAAGGCTTTAACCAAAAAACAGTTAGATCTAAAGCTATGATTATTAAGCAGCAGCATTCTTGACAGGTCACTAAAGCTTGTGTTTCTCACAAGGGTCTCTCAGAAGGCTGAAGTGGAAAGTTATGGACTAGCATTCTTCGTCCACATGCCGTAAACATTTTTGCACTATGTATGCTAAGATTAAAACACCATGCTTTGTGAGAGTTTATGTATCTCTCATTCCCTAAAGTTCAGTATACTGCATAAATGCTCTTTTCTATCATGCTTTTCAATAAAACCTTTTTTTTCACAAACCTCCTGTATGTTAAAAAATTTACGATCATTTGTTCAGCCCTCCTTAAACATATGCATTATTTGCACTATCTCTTCTAAGATTTAAGACATCCTCTGTACCAGAAATTTGGTCCTCCCCAGCCAAATATGGGACTTCACTACATCAAACACTGAATTTACTGAGAATAAAAGTTAGTGCAATATTGGTTCTGAAATGTAGGTGGTATTATCTTTTCATAGCTACATATACACCTCTCTTGAGGAGATTTCATTTAGCTTACGCCTTGGAGACAGTGGTTTTGAGTCAATATTATGCTGTGATAATTCTTTGAAATTTTATTTCTTTATATTAACACAACTGGACAATATCCTTCTTTGACTGAAACACCATCATTTACCAGTAGCTTATATTCTGACTAGTCCCTGTAGCACAATTCAGAAATACGTTTTCTGTTTACGTTTGTCTCTCTCAGCTCTCATTTCACTTCCCAGAGCTTTTCTCCCCATGCTGTAATTGGTCTGAATTTTGACAAGACCAAAACACAAAGCAGCCATCATGAATGACTTATTTAGACACACAACTTTTAGCATACTGCTGATTCTGTTATTACATCAGTCAAGTTTCCTGACTACACTTCCTGAGGTGTAACAGCTCCAGAAGGATTTGGAGAAACACTACAATAGAGTGAGAGTTGTACTTGGTCTTGCTTTTGCTGTTGCCCAGCCCTGATTAGAAGAAACGTTCCCGTTAGCTAATTACTTTCACAGTGGTAACAGATGGCCAAAGGGTGCATATGATGGAAAAACAAAGAGAAAAAGGGTTAATGTTGCAGATCACCTCATTCCCCTCTTACTTAGGCTCCTCTAAAGCTGTTGATTTAATGAAGTGATCTCCGATTAGGGCTGGAACAGTGACTGGAGAATCAGACCCATGAGGTTTAGTGACCTCCAGGTGAAAGCTCTGCAGGTGTGTGCCTAACAAGGTACTAATTGGGTACCAGAGTGAGGATGAAAGCAGTTACAAGCAGTTGGTCAAGAGGCAGCATTGTAACCCAAAATGTTGGCCTTTGTGTCTGGGACGAGAGGTGCTCCTGGCTGGTTTACTGCAGAATCCTGGCTGCAAGTGTTTTCATTGGGAGAAGCAGTCCTTTGCTGGCCGTGCTCTTTTCTGCCTTTCACGCAAAGTGCTGAATCTGAGAGAAAAACTAGACATTTAATTAGTGGGTGCAGATGTGGCTCAGTGACTTATGTTTTCTTTGGAGCACAGAGACAAAAAGAAAATCCTTCAGCAAGAGGACACAGATTCTGCATCCTCCTTTTTCATGAAACCTTGAGCAAGTTGTGATGCTTCATTTCTCTAGCTTGTTCCCTCCTTCACTGATTTTATTTTGCATTCACAGCTCCATAAAATTTGCTTCCCTTTACTCCTTGCTGTCAGTATATAAGATGCCCACCTCCTAACACAACTTCAGCATGTGCAGGAGTCCCCTACATTTGAAATCAGCAGTGAAAAGGGAAAAAAAGGATGACAGCCTGGAACCTGAAAGTGTAATTCCACAATGCATGAGCTCAAGAGGTAAAGCAATGCTGTCATCAATAAGGCAGCAGCAAGAACTGTGACCATTGTTTAGGTACTCCACCTGCTAAAGACCCTTGGTTTTATTTCCCTGGTAGATTGCTTGATTTTAAAACAGTGGATTTTTTCAAGGAAAAAAGAAGGTACCAGTTTTGAGACTGCATTGCTCCATACTGCAATGACAAGCCTGACTTATATAGCATTTTTATTTAGAGCTTGTTGCAAGATTTACATGCCTCCTTCATAATGCAAATTTCTCTTCCTTTCCAGGCATCTGCTCATCATGTTCATTTTTGCTTTGATGCAATATTGACAGCCTTGTCATCTACAAATGTTTAACTTTTGACTAACTAGGAGTAAGGGGGAAAATAAATGTCTAATCTATTAGTGGCAGTTCTTGTTAAATATTCCACTGTGGAGTTTTGTTGCTGTTCCTTTTTGTTTGGTTGGTTTGGTTTTGGTTTTTGATTTATTTTTTTTTTAATCAGGCATATGCTGAGCTTTAAATTGCTGCTGAGATGAATGAAAGCTTATAGGAGGTGTTCCTGAAGTTTGTTTCCTAATCAGATCAGACTGGATCTTACTAATAAAAGTGACTACTTTGAGCAAAACAGTTTGTGACTGAATAATAAGTTTTGTTATTGAGAAGTGATTAAATTGCCTAAGGAAAATTTTATAAATAGCACTTAGTTTTCTAAGATTTAAATTAAGGGCCTTTCCCTCCTCTCTGACCCCCCAATCAATCTATCCTGAATTGCTTCTCTGTTTCATGTATTTATCTTTATTCTTACTTTATTAATTTCAGTAATGTAATTTATTCCATAACAGGTGTCTCTGATGAACTCTGACCATATTACAAGGCATGCTGACATAAGTCTCCTCCATTTAAGTCATGGGGAAACTGAGGTAAAGGAAGAGGAGATATACCTTGGAGTAATTGTAAAGTATGAATTGGCACAAAAATGAAGTTTAAACTACGCTGAAGAAAGGAAAATGAGTAGTTCCAATATTTCACTATATGCATCAAAATGCAATTGGCGTATTTTTTGTTAAAAAAGGAGAAATTATCTTTTAAAAAAAATTTGCATTTTGACAAGAAAATAAAACAAGTGCTGATTTTTTCACAGTTCTGGGAGCTTAACAAATCATCTCAGTTCTCTTTGTTAGAAGGTAGGACTTTATTGGTAGATTTTCTACAAGCAAGGACTACCTTATTGGTAGATTTGTTAGAAGGCAGGGATAATATGCTTAGCATAATTGACTCTAGAGAAAGACTGAACTCTTCCCCTCCTTCAGTTCAGAAAATACAATCTTCCAAAGAAGTATACCATAAAGTACATTCTTCATGATTTAGACCCTGATTTGGCACTTAACTTCAACTGAGTTATTAAATCCTTTTGACTCTATACCATGCTTGAGCATTTTCCTGACTCAATATCTTAATGAGGCCACCTGCAACTGTCTCTGGTGGGAGTTCTCCCTGAAGCTTTAGAACTGCAGAATAGGTGGTTCCAAATTCCTATTCCATTTATCAGCTAATTTTTCAAACTTGAGCACATCCTTCCCCAGTTCAGGTTTGATTGCTTGATTAAAATACTGATGGCACTACTCAAAGAATGTTTCATAATTATCAGTACTGATAAGCAAGGCAGACAAAATAATGGGCACAGTACAACAGTATTAATGGGTCTAATTCTTTTCTTGCTTCCACAGTATAGCTGAGACAGGTACATAAAGTCATAAAGTCATCAAGGTTGGAGGAGACCTCTAAGATCATTAATGCCAGCCATTAGCTTGACACTCTGCTTAACCACTAAAGCCTAAACCATATCCTTCAGCATCTGATCCAGACACCTTTTAAAACACTTCCAAGGATGGTGACTTCACCACCTCCCTGGGCAATCTATTCCAGTGCCAGAACACCCTAGCAGTGAATTTTTTTCCTAACATCTAATCTGAATCTTCTCTGTATCAGCTTATGACTCTTCCTTCTAGTCTTCTCATTGCAGGCATGGCATCCCCCACCTCTCAACAACCCCCTTTCAGGTAGCTGTAGAGTGATGAAGTCACCCCTGAGCCACCTCTTCTTAAGGCTAATCATACCCAATTCCCTCAGATATTCCTCATATGACATGTTTTCCAGACCTTTTATGAGCCTCTTTGCCCTTGGCCACACTCACTCCAGTGCCTCAATGTCCTTTTGAAAGTGAACTAAACACAATACTCAAGGTGTGGCTTCACCAGATGCCAAGTAGAGGGAGATGATAACATCCCTAGTCCTGCTAGCCACACTGTTCTTAATACAGGCCAAGATGACATTGATCTTTGCTTTATTGAACCTCATGCAGTTGTCCTCAGCCCACTGGACAAGTCGATCCAGGTCCCTCTGTAGAGGTTTCCTACCCTCTGGCAGAACAACATTCCCACTCAGCTTAGTATTACCTGCAGATTTACTGAGGGGTGCAATCAATAACGATGTTAAATAGGACTGGCTCCAACACTGAGCCCTGAGGAACACCAAAAGTCACCAGCCACCAATTGGATGTAGCTCCATTCATCACAACTCTCTGGGCCCAGCCATCCAGCCAGTTATTTAGCCATTGTTCCTTGGGAATCTAACTAAGAAACTTTGGTGGTCCTATTTCTGATTAACTATAATGTCTATAAATGAGAGGAGCCCTCTTGACCCCAAATGCTCATGTATAGAGGAAAGGTCTTTCAAATAACAGAGTCATATGTCATTCAGGATTTGATTGAATAAAACAAACAGCTTTTATCTCATCCAGTCAGAGACTGCAAATGCAGGACACCAAGACTTTAAGGATATGACTTTGGAAATGAAATTATCTATGTTTGGGTTTTCAAAATAGTCTGAGTTACCTAATTCAGGTGTAACCTACTTTTGGATATTGGCAATGGGACTCTACAAGAGCATGCATCCCCTGTCATTGGCCACTGCACTTCACACCAGAGCTCAGCCCCTCTTGAGTCAAAGGTATCTCTCTAGCTTCAACACATAGCTACAGCCGAATCATGAGGCAATAAAATAAGTAGAGGCAAGAGAAAAGGAGGTGATTGTTTTCCTGACATGAGCAGGTGGTCAGAGGCATACTTCTGACCCCAGTGCAACTCAGTGTACTCAGAAGTAGTTCCAGAAAGTGTCTGTATTGTCAAGCTCAAAGTCCTTTTTACATTATTTTTATTCTTTTTACCTCAGCTTTTTATTTCATGTACTTAACCGGGCAGTTTTATCTTTTTATTTTTCTTTTCTCCTTATAAAAGCCCCCATAGGAAGCTCATGAATAATGTTCTCTAAGTGAGATTGCAAGCAAAAATGGTGGCAAAACCAACAAACTCCTCAATAACAAAAAT
>NW_008663575.1:0-41106 GCF_000695815.1 Acanthisitta chloris
GAGTTGCTCTCCAGCAGGTCAGTGCCCCTTCCTTCTTGGAATGAAAAACTAGACCAGAAAGTGTAGTGTTCTCTGTGGTGTGCTTCTGGAAGTTTCTGATCTGGCTCCTTGACTGTTGCAGCAATGTGGACTATAAAATTCTTTCTTGAGGTCTGAGTGGAATCTGAGTGCCTTGCAGCAATGTGGACTATAAAATCCTGTCTTGAGGTCTGAGTGGAATCTGAGTGCTACTCATTTTGTCTTTAAGAGCTGCTAGTGTTGGTAGTCAAGCAGTTTTGGTAATGCTATAGCCGTAAGAGAAGTCTTCCTTCGAATTCCTGAACAAATGTGTGTGTGTGTAGATTGCTCCCCTTTCAAGAGGGTAGTAGTTTCAGTGCTCTACTGGGGGTGTGAGTGTTGTGTCTGTCAATTATGACAGTTTTATGGAATATTTTGCCTTTTAGTTGGCTCTGTGCCTAGTTGCAATGGGGGAAATATATTCAACTGGACAGAAAAATACCACTGCAATACTATTTTTTATAAGGGTATTATAAATTGCCATTTTGGCTTTTGACTTTAATTCCTTTTAGGTATGTAATATAGTCAGTAAGTTTTTCCAGTATATATATTATTATGTCGCATCCAGTAGACATTTACCAAAGGAGATGTACATTAAAGATGAGTAGGTTTGGAAATTTTTTGATTCAGAGTTTTGTTTTGGATTATGCAACAAATAGAAATATATTTTCATGGGCTAATGTCCATTATGAATGATCAAATCATTCTGGCCAGTAAAACAGATGATTTAGAACAGAGTTATACTAAACGTTGAAATAATTAAACAAAGCAAGAGTAAGATTCATACCAAATATGCCAAAATATGGTCTGAATATTATAAAATGTTATAAAAAAGGCCCTTAAACTTAAATGCAATGTTTTTCATATAAAGTTTTAATTTAAGTATTACAGTTTCCTTATAGAAAACTACCCAATATTCCTAAATACGTTACTACTTTAGCATTACTGCTGGTGTAAGAAAAATCTAATATGCTAGAAGAGAATGAAGCATGCTTTACTGTAAGCCAAGAATGGCAGAAAGATGACCAAAATGCAGGAAAGAAACAGTGAACTTTGCTTTCATTTCTGCCATTTTATCTCATCTTTAAGTCTCATTATGTCCTTCCATACAGACTTTCTAAGGAAAACTAGCACTGATTAGTTATCAGGCTCCGTGATGGCAAAAATAAATAAATAAATACCATTCTGCCCAGGAGCTGGACACATTATATGTTGCCTGCAGAAAATATTTTTCTGCTCAACCACTTCTGAAAGTATTTTGTCTTTTGACTCCTGAAAAGCTTTTGTGGGCAAATGATAGCAAACTTCTCCTGTCTTCACTGTCTGAAAGCCAACCTCCTCCTCCTTTCATTTTCTAGGCAGTGTTAGATTAGGTCAGATAAGAAATCTAGAACTGAGTGCTGGATTTAATGATAAATGAAATTATCATTGTCCATTCGATAGAATCATATATTGCTTCTGTAATGAGCAGTATTACATTGAGATTGCTTAGTTTTGTAACAAAATCCACTGTAAAGAATCGTCATAAAGTAATACTTTCCAGATCCCTTAATCCCTAGTTTTTTGGTCACAATGGATATGAGTGTGTCTTTTTTTTTTTTTATTTCTGCAGGTACTTATTTTCTGGATAGCAGTTATTTTACTTCAAAGGTACATCAAAATATCATTTCAGAAGGGTTCATGCCTAAATTCTGCAGTATAATGTATAATGGAGTTTAAGTACTGTCAGAAGGAGGGGTTAGCCAAAACCAAAAAAACCTTATCATTTAGGATCTTCTTGACTTGAGCCATCATCTTAGATTCTACATAGAAAAATATGAAATATGTATGTTTGTGCACAGTATATTTATGTATGATAAAATTTTTCTCTCTGCATTCCCACTTGTCTCTTCAGTGTTGCTAGTATTCTCACCTTACCTGTGAAGTTGTGGAGGTATAGCCTAACACCTTCTGATCTTCTGTTATTCAGGCAGACAAAGAATTAATGTGCAGTGAACACATCCATTTTAAAGTGGTTATTCTTAGGTCTAAAATCACTGAATTATGTTTCCAAAAAGTTTGAAGTGAGGAAAGACTTTTAAGTTGGAAGGAGAAAATGGAAATGGTTGCTGCTTTTTTTTCCCTGCTGAATTCTTTCCTGTTTTCTTGGTGTTTGGGAGATGCTGCAGGTTTCGAAGCTGAGATCTTCTGTCTCCTTTAAGATTTTAAGTCCTTAATAACATTCTTCCTCTAGGTTCCACATTCTCTTCTCTGCCCTTCCACTTTTTTTTCTGGGCATTTGTGGGCATTTTTATTGCTTTTCTCCTCTTCTTTCTCTTACATGGAGTTTGTAAAGTCAAAAGGAGAGCTTTAACATAAAGCAGTTTCAATTTTTAAATGTTGCCAAACCCCTTGTGAAAGACTTTGAAAGCAATGTTTTTAATGAGAAGAATATTAACAGTTCTTTTAGATTTCTTTTGAAAATCCCTGTCTGGATGAAAGTAACTTGCAGTACTACTTCTCAGTCTGAGTTTCTTGAATACTGAGGAATTTATTAGTCCTTGACAACTGCTTTTTGTTTCTGCTTGTTGTCATGAAGACAGTGTGATTCCTGACTGCATTTTCATAGAATTTTAGGGATTGGAATGGATCATCCAGTCCCAACACCCCTTGCCATGGGCAGGGACACCTCCCCATCAGACCAGGTTGCTCAAGGCTTCATCCAACCTGACTTTGAACACTGTCAGGGTTAGGACTTCTGTTACTTCCCTGGGTGACCTGTGCAAGTGTCTCACCACCCTCACAGGAAAAAATCTGTTTCCTAATATCTAACCTAAATTTCCCCTCTTTGAATTTGTCCCCATTGCCCCTTGTCCTGTCACTGCAGCTCCTAACCAGAGTCCCTCTCCAGCTTCCCTGTAGGCTCCTTCATATACTGGAAGGCTGCTATGAGGTCTCCATGCAACCATCTCTTCTCCAGGCTGAACAGCCCCAACGTCCTCAGTCTTAAATTTTGTTAAATTTCTGTCCTAATTTTCCCCATATGTATGGAATCTAGTATGGGCTAGCAAGAACAGGAATCTTGCAGTGGAGTTTGAGCAGTGCAGCTCATGATAGGTGCCTGTCTTCATAGAATAGAATCAACCAAGGTTGCAAGAGACCTCAAAGATCATTGAGTCCTTATGTCTGACAAGAAGCATTAGACAAAATCATTGCTGGTCAGGGGGAAGGCAGTTGATTATGAGTCTTTGAGCTTTTTTAAGCTCTCTTGGAGTGAAAGAAGTATGGGAGCAGAATCTCCCTCTCCCAGTTAGATCAGGTGAGGAATACCTCTACCACTGCTGAGCCATCAACTGGTCTTTCCCAGAGAAGAAATGCATGTGGTACACTGGGACACAATCACCTATGGCATGTTAAAGAATCAGCCAGTGCAGGGTCAGGAGCAAAGCCTGGTGGTCTGCCTCTGTCTGGTTTGACTTCAGTAGACCTTCCTGTCTAGTTCTTGAGAATTATTTTCAAAATCAGCTGCAAGTAATGTCCTAAGTGGTTCAACTTCATGCTCATGCATCCTTTCTGCATTTCAGCACAGTTCTGTAGATTTACAGACTGGGTAAAAATGCAACACAAAACCTTTACCTAAGGGTAAGGTCATAAAAGGGTATCTGCACACTGTTCTTGTACAGGTCTTTGTTAATATCCATGTCTGACATCAGTACCAGGATGACTAGATGTGTGGGTAGAATTGCCTTCCCTCAGAGAGGCCTGATTCTGAACTGTGGTTGTTAAACTATACAGTAAAATTGGGGGATCCTGTCCAGTGTTAACGAGATCACACTGAGAAAACATGTTTGCAACTAATATAGCTAGAAAGAGGATGAATAAATTACATAATTAAGTTATTAAAAGATCCCATTAATAAATAAGCAAGAAACATGATTGTCAGTAACAGATGCAAAAATGAAAATTAGGCCAAGACTCACTTGACTCTATCTGTGTTTTAACTGTCATTATATCATTGATATTCTAATTAGTTTCCTATGTAAAACTAATAATTTCCATGATGTTTTGTTGTTTTGGGGTTTTTTAAGTAACAGTACTGACTGGCATTTTATGGTTAATGTTACGTTTCAGGGATCCAACATTGACTCTCTCTCTTACACACTAAATTTTTTGAGGCAAAATGCCTGTTTAGTTACAATTCTGCCTTTTATATTTAGATTGATTCAGGATAAGACAATGTGCTCCAACTTGCATAGCAAGAGGTTCAGTTGGGAGAGTAAACCTCACCTCAGCTGAAGAATTCTGCTGTTCTTTGCTAGCTTAGTGTCATAAGGTTTTAATTCTTGGGATCAATACCTAGCAATACTAGGGTATTGCTGCTGCTCTGATTTTGAAGAAGCAATTTAACCTCTGCATTTTTGTTTAATTATCTGTAAAGCTGGGCAGACATTGCACTTACTCAGTGTAAAGTCTCTCTAGAAGAAACGTGCTATGTCAGCACCATTCATTGCAGTTTCTATTCCCTGCCCTTGCCTGCCAGGTTCCCAGAACAATCAGGCTGGTGCTGGGCTGTTTACTGTAGAAACTATAACCAAGAGACTTTGCTGCAGGTTGTACCATTCATGGGGCTGTAAGTCAGAGTTGGGTTTGTATGCATTTTGCTGTGTTTGTTGTCTTTTTGTCTTCAGTCCTTTGGGAATTGAGCTAGCAGATTTTGAACAGTTTTGCCACTGATTTTTTTTTTTTCAAAAGCAGAATCACTGTCCAAGTGATGGTTGTGATTTCAGTCTTGGTTCTGAGCAGGTGAGCTAATAAGCAGTGTTTCAACAGATTACAGCTTCTGGTTTCTTTTTCCTCCTCAACTGAAAAATTATTGCCTTCTAGGAGGGCACCAGACCACTCTGCTTGAGTTAGTAGTAGTTGAGCTGACTCCTCTGAAATGAGAATAACTACGTTTCCTTGCACATACTCAAACCCTGATTCCAATTACTGTAACTAGACAAGCAAAATTGATTCCTACAGTTGTGCAGTGGCTTAGGCCAATTTGTGCTCTGCTCTAGGGAGATCAGATATCTTAGGTGTCTTTGGTTGATGGAGTGCAGTTCAAAATCTAAGAGCTTTTTAACACCATGAAGGAAGTCTGAGAGATTTTTGTAGTTCCCTCCACATTTTAACCTGAAACACAGAAAGCTGTGGCCACTGAAGTGAGTGAGGAGACACACTCTAGCTGCACCACTATTTAGTCATATGCCCTGCTTTATGGGAAGTGTTCATTCACAATGTGACCCATGCAGGATGCATGTCCTTAAACAAATAATGAGACAATCTGGTTTTTCTACCTGTTCCTTGTCTAGATTACTCAGCAATATGAAGCAAAGTAAATAAAAGTGTAGTAAAGACTTCCTTCGTTCCAAAGGGTAAGTTTCTTTCAGCTTTAACCTCTGTTACTCTGCCTCAGCATGCCAAGATTACAACTCCCTGGCACAGTCTCAGAGTACAACTAGACTTTGCAAGCAGATCCTGTCTCCAATAGCTATTATTATTTTATGGGAATGTTTGCTTCTTCTGCTTATGTAGGTATATTTATTTCTCTGTTTTCAGGATGGAAACTAAATTCCCAACCACAAAAATGGAAACAATGGGAATTGTTTTCTGTTTTAAGCAATATAATGTCCCAGAGAAAATTTCTAGAGATTTCTGAATGTTTTTCTCTCCTAATTGATAGTAACTTGAAAGGTTTTTTCCTGCCTTGACTAGATGTAGTGCCTGTTCTTGACCCCTGCTATATGTACTCTTTTGCTGTCTCCCTGTGGATGGATCTTGAACTGTGACATTAAGAGGGTTTTAATTTTGCATTCAGAAACAAAGACTCCACTGGCTTCTGAGTAGTTGTCAGGTGCCCCTTTGCTTCTGAGGATGGGTATCTGGAACTTTGCAGACACACTCTGATTTATCCTTATGTCATTTATTTGAATGAATTACAAAATGCTCATATAATATGTACAGAAATTAATATTACTTAGCGATGAATCAGCCTTAAAGGAGTAATTAACTAAGAGAATTAGCAATTCTATATTGATCCACTTTGCCACTTAATTAAATTACTTGCTAATTCTTATTTTGAGCTTGTGTGTATTTATGTCAGGACAGTTAATAAAAGCTTGCTGAGCAGTGTGACTTTATTATCAATAATGGTACATTAGCATCACAACTTCTGCCTCTGCGGATACCTTCCTCTCTCCCAGATGAGGTAAGGGACCCTCAAATGTGGAAGATATTAACCAATAAAATGTGTGCTTTCATCTTCCAGATCCTATTGCATCTGTGTTCCTGAGTACCTGGTTTCACAATACTGGGAAACACTTTTCAGATCATCTTAAATCTCCCATTAAGTGAAGGTTATCAGAGCAGCCTTCTGTTTCTTATGTGCTTTTTAGGTATAAACCACTTTGTTAACTAAAGCATTTGAGATTTCCACTCTCAGTGTATGAATCTTATTTTACAGCAAAGCATTTTCATCTAGTTTTCACTTTTGCAACAAACATTCAGTGCCTTTGTGCACTGGTTAATGAGCGTTAGTTACCATTATTTGTTTAGAAAAGTGTTATTAGAGTTCTGGGAATTACATATTTTAGCAAGAGGATTTCCAAGGTGACTGTTGTTTGAACAAAGCTATTTTAAAGGTTCTTAGTTAACCATGGTTTCTTAAATTTAAATAACTTCCTACAGTTCAATGCAAAGCAGACTACAGAAATGAATAAGAAGGTTCATCGCTTATAAATTCAGTATGTGTGAAAGGCTGTGGGAATGGAAGGAAACTGTATGAAACTAATAACACTTTTCAGATTATGAAAACAGATTTTGCATACTTGAATAACCAAGAAGATCAACACTGCCAATTTTATATTATTGGATTATATTGTCACTACAGAGAGAAATCTATATTTACTATTTATTTACTTATTTTGCCTATAGAATAGAACTTTTTATTTAGATTTCAGATTAATTTCCAGGGCAACTGCAAGGCTTAGCAAGATGATGCCATACTGACATTTGAAAAGTATGAAATATCTTTATTATCCTTTATTTGTTAAATATGGAAATTTTCCATGGACTTAAATGGGCCCCTTCCCCTCAAACAGCCCTGCATACTCAGTTTACAACAAACCATTTAAATGTGAACTCTCAAAGCTTTTTGATTTTGGGTGTGTTTTTTTAAGCTCTGAAAGTTATCTCCTTAGTCTCTTGTGAAAAGATTTACTGGTCCCAGAGGAACTATCTGCATGTTAATATTTTGGTAAGTTGGTGCCTTTTCAAAAGGTGTTACACCATGAGCTGGTCTGAGAATTCTTTTCCTGGTGTTTTGCACTTTACTGTGTCTCACTACTATGTGGTTTAGGTGCTTAATGCATAGCATGTAGTAAGAGGTAGGTGATGAGCACAGGATAAACCCTAGTGGCCTGTTCCTCTGGATGTTTTCAGTAGTGTAACTCATGTGACACTGACCTGAATCATCAGCTTTCATCAACAAATGTAGCAGGCCATCCAGTACCTGAAGGAAACCCGCAAGAAAGATGGAGAAGGGCTTTTTAGAAGAGCATGGAGTGGCAGGACAAGGGAGAATGGCTTCAAATTGAGAGTACGTTTAGATTAGATTAGATTTAGATTTAGATTAGGGGAAAATTCTTTACTGTAAGAGTGGTGAGGTGCCCAGAGAAGCTGTGGATGCCCCATCCCTGGAAATACTCAAGGCCAGAATGGATGGAGCTCTGAGCAACCTGGTCTAGTGAAAGGTGTCCCTGTCCACAGCAGAGGAGTTGGAATTAATGATCTTTAAGGTCCCTTCTGACCCAGGCCATTCTATGATTAGATGGTTATTTGTTGATCAGGTCTATTTTTCTGTGATCTTCATTAGTACAATGGTTTTAGAGCTGTCAGTTCACCCAGAGCAAACTGCAGCCACCACGTTTATCAGATTCCTGCGGTAGAGAGGCACCTGCGATTTTTGACAGGTCTGCAGAGCAGAGACAGGAGTGTGGACCAGCCTGGGTCAGTCTATTGGAGAGCATTGCTAGAATACAGATACTTGGAGATGCTCCAGTACAGATCTGCCTAGCAGAGATACAGGTACAGAGACAGGGATGGGATCAGTTCTTGCAGCACATGCTTTCTAAGGCAGTCCACTATAATCCTGCATTATGTTTGGCAACAGAATCTTAGATCAGACATTTTATTTAAAAATTCCACTTAGGAAGAAGTAACTGTTGTGGGTTGTTTTTTTTTCCTTTGGAAAATCTCTGCCAGTATTTGCTTAATAGCACATCTGCAAATCCCACAGATCAAGATATCACTAGGGTATGGAATTTGTGGGTGACCTTAGCACTGGCAGATGATCAGGGCTCATGTGTCCTGTTTTTGGGATATGTTCTTTCTTATACTTTGAGCTGACCACAAGTTCATTGCATGGCTTAGGAATCCAGAAAAATGGCAAGAATCATAAATTGTGCCTGCTACCAGTGCTTTGTAATCTTGGAGTGTGATCTTTTACAGGAAATGTCTTGAACAATCAATGAAATTGCTAAAATATTGCAGTTGAACAGAAGAGATTCTATGTTAAATATTTTCAAGTCTTTAAGTTCTTTTGAAATTGTTTCAGTTCCGAAAGAGGTTTTGGTATCAATGTTTCTTCCAGAAGTTTTCATCTATGAAATGAGGCCAAGGCAGTCACTTTTATCCGTATCTGCATGTGTGCTCCATGTCTCACAATAACATCTGAACTGGTTTGCTGATTCAACAGGACTTCATAGTTATTTTTGAGAGACTGCCTAAGGCTTTATAAAATTTGGAGCCAGATAGTGGGAAAAGAGGCTAAGATAAAGACTGCAGTGTAAGCCTATGTATCATTAGACAAAAAAAAAATCTACAGTGGGAAAGATGCCACTGGAAAACTTCTGTTTATGGTTTTTGATCAACTCTAAATCCAAAAGAGATGAGACTTCATTAATGCCAGTGCTCAGAGAAGTGTTACTTTTCAAAGCAAATTGAATCTACATTAAAGTTTATGTTTTCCTCTAGAGAGTTCATCTTCAGTAGGAAACTTCCTTGAACTTTGGTCTGTATTACAGAGGAAATTTTCATGTAAGCTGCATGGATGCTGAATTTTAAAATAGGAAAGTATTGGGGAAATAGAGCATTTTAAGTCGACTCTATTCAGCTTGTGTATTACATGTTTACTTTATGCTATTTCATGTTACATTGTTTTCATCACGGGAAAACATGTCTTTTTTGGGAAAACAAAAATCTATCCATATTGAGCTAATCTGTGATTTAACTACTTTTCGAGTCCTACTAAGAGTTTAGAAAATAATATAGGTAGAACTTGATGGTTATTGATCATAAGGGTCTTTTATAAACCCCTCTGCAGATGGTTACATATAAACCCACTAGGCTAGTTCATAAACATTGCAAAAATAGGGGCCACATAATCAACACAAAGGAATTATAGAGATAACCTCAAATGAAATTTGATGCCAAAAGATGCACTCAAAATATTTTTATGTATGAAAATACTTATTAGACAAAATAACTTGAAGGAGTGGAATAATTGGCATGTATTCAAATTGTGGTTAATTGAATTCTTCATCTGTGGCTTAGAGAGCCACATGGGGTACAGATTCTGCACAGAGGAAGCAATTTTCATTAACAGGATATAATTTAGAATGAGAAAACATATACACTCTGCCTGAAACACAGTTAATAATTAATATGGAATAAATACATAGATATATACTGAGTTACAATATTTCTACCTGTCACTCTGTAGAGTTTGTGCAACTCATTTGCATCCTAAGTAAGTATATTTATTCAGAGAGATGACACTGTAACACTACCTTCAAAAGTGGAAGACCTTTATGTCACAGCATCGGAAATGAGTCATCCTTGTTATTAAAATGGAAAAGTGAGATCAGAATGGTGATTTGATCTCATGCCTGCTTACATCTAAGTTTGCTTGTGAACTGACACTCTACTGTTAAAAAGCTGATAACCAGTGCCAAAGCTGACCGTTACTTTTGAACCTGATCAGTTTTTCTGAACTAGGTTAGAGATTAGAAAAAAAGAAACTCCTAAGAAAAAATATTTCTATTTTGTATTCTAGTGATCTATAGTATTTATTATCTGGTAACTCACATATACTCTTAATATAGAGATGGGTTTGCATGCAAATAGCAAGCTATTTGAAGGATAAAGTAAGAAAGAATGTCTTGCAGGGTGTATGAAAGCATATGATATCAATAAATGGAATGGGTGACTGAAAGCCAACAGCACTACATGATCCAGTCTCTGTCAATGGCTTGCTGCATCATTTTCAGCTATTTCAGTTACACTTTATCTTGGAAACAGTTAAAACTATCTTGGATAAGCAGTCATGTAAATCAAGATCTTGAAATGTGTTTCTGTTGTTACAAAGTCTAACCGTGGTCTTAGCTCAGGAAAGGTATAAACAGCTTTCTAAATCCAGATCTTTCTGGGGACAGTGCCTTGACATGCACGCAACTCTTGGCTTCAATACAACTGAAAAGTATTCCTTAAATACTCCATTGAATCAAAACTCAAAACTCCAAATCTCTTGAAAGGATTTCTCAGCATTTTGGCTGAACCCTGAACCAGAAAAGTAGCAATAAGAGTGGTGCTGAACAGATGCTATGTGCTGGTTCCTCACTGTCACTGCAAGCAATGTCTGAGCTGACATGGGACTACAGGGTTGGGTCTTGAGGGCAGGCAGCTCCTGGCTGAACTATTTGTAGGACTCCAGGTTGGGTTTTTTAGTTAGTTGGGTTTTGTAAATTTTTTATCTTCCTCTTTCTACCAATTTGACCATGGAACAAACCTGCTGCAATAGATCTCTATATGACAGACTTCTGTGCATGAGTAAATGACTGGTGAGGAAAAGAGGTTTTCCTTTTCTTGTCTGGCTTTCAGTTAGCAGCCATAGGTAAGATAAAAAGCCCTGAGAAATCACAGGAGTGAGAACAGACTTTGATTACAAGGATGCTTTTTAGTTTTATTTTGTTTGTCATATTTCTGCATATTAATTTTATAAACCACAGTACTGTCTACTATTACTGAATTGTACAACTGCACTTCATATTTCCTTCTCTTTTTAACAACAGGTGGTAACGATACTGGCAAACATGTCTGTGTTGGACCAGTGTGCTTCAGAAATCATTCAAGGAAATGGTATGCATTTTAGCTGAATTATTTTTTTTATTTATTTCTGGAAAAGGTGGATAGATGGGAAAGTAGGCATTAGGAGGTAGAAGGAGAAAGGCTTCACTAGTAAAGCTTCATTTTGCATCCTATCTCTGCATCCAATCCCTGCTGGATATTGCACATGTCTGCAGGGTGCCAAATCAGTCCTTGAGGTGGCTCTGTGTCACTGAAATGAAATCCCACTGTTTGAGAAAACTTTGCATGTGTGACCACATTGATGATGTTCTGTGTCTGTGACTTACTCCCAGATGGAGAGCAAAATAGTAAGAATTGTTTCAACAACCTTTATTCTAGTAATTACATTGTGGAAGGTGGCAATTCCTACATGCATTTGAATCTCAGACATGGCTGATTGTAGGCAAGAGAAGGTATTTCAGAAAATGTTGACATAGAAACAGGTCTTGAAACAGAATTGGACAATTCCAGTGTGATGTTGGATTTATGTATTTCTTGCATTTTAGTGGAAAATTTGAACTCTGTGTGTACAAATATGACTGGCAGGGATCAGGCACAATTAATCTCCTCGATGTGATCCGTGTGTGCCCAGAGGTAGTGTGCATTTGATGTCCTTACTAAGGTGGATAGGTGTTGCAGTTTGATACCAAATGACAGCATGGAGGTTGAATGGATCTGGATACTGAATCAATTTAATCACAGATACAGGTGATTTTACAAAAACCCTGTAAAACTTCCCTGTATCACGCAGAAGATGCAGTGAGGGGGAGAAGCAAGGCAGGTTAGAGTGGTAGTTTCTTTTATGACCTCCTTTTTTCATGGAAGGGATGGAGCAGACCCAGAGAGAGGTTGGTCAGGTCCATGTGGTGGTTCCTGCCATGCTCCTGGTCCAAGATCCCTGTGTTCCTGGAGATTGGAGAGGTGTTCCTGGACATCTTGGTGCAGACCCATGTGGTTTCCTTACTCAGAGGTCTTTTCTAGAAACTCTTGGGTAAATCATGACATTTTCCAGGACCCAGGTGTCTGTAAATGATAGGTTTGGGTGGAGAATACTGTGTTGGTGATTTGTCTGTTGGACTTTATACTGTTGTGTTCTGATTTTCTGTTGTCAATACTCACAATCCAGATATGCCCTGGAAGATTCTGCACTCCTTTATGAGTAATGGATTGGTTATGTAGTTTGGCTGTCTATTTCCCTGAGCACACCAAAACCTCTTGTTGTTTGGAACAGGTGTATGATCATATTTCATCTGCTTCTACTGCATCAGAAACTTGATTGAAGTTCATGATATTATACTAACAGCTCTGCCAACTAGGCCTAACTCATGCTTGATCCTGCAGGTGGTGTACACTGCACATGTGCATTGTCAAAGACAATATGACAAAGTAAAGTTCATGTATGCACTCTGTCATGGAAGTTCACAAGAAGCATTTGCCCCTTAGCTTTTGAAAAGGGTTGACACTCATCTTGTGTGTAAAGACTTTTTTGTGTCTGCCTAATGTAATAATTAGACACTGGGCAGAGGCCAGACTTACAAACTGAGAAAGGTCTTTGAATCCTAGAGGATTTAGGTACTTTCTTCTCAACTTTGACTTTTTTTATGTCGATTAATTATTATCTAGCTGCATGATTCTGATGCTAATTCTGTTCATTATTTATGCAAATATTCTAGCAGTTAAAATCCCCTGATGTTACCTGAAGTAATCTGAATGCCTAATAACATATGGAGTCTGATAGCACATAATTGTCTTCACACTTAAAATAATCTAGAAAACAGAAATCAGTACAGTCTCATCTGGTTTCGTGGTGCTACAATAAGAATATCAACTCCTACAGACAAAAATAAGTTAATGAAGCCATTTCAACATGGATAGCATTGTCTCTTCTGGAGTGAAGGGTTAGTCACAGAGTAAACTTCAAGAGGTAGAATTTCATAATTTCCCTTATTAAAGGATTCCCCATTCTAAAATACCCCTAAACAGTTTGAGAAGGGAACTTTAAAAAAAAAGTTTTACTTTCCTTTAATTCAGAGCAAAACTTCATGTATAGACTTGAAATATGTCACTACAGGTTTCTAGGTAGTGGTTGCCTTTAGGTTAGTTTAGAAGCAAATAAATAATTGCATTTAGTTTGACTGAATAAACTTGAGAATCTAAACAACCAACTTGTAGAGGAGTCATGAAGTTGGAGAATGGAAGTGTTAGTGCATTTTCTAGTTCCAGAAGTTCTGTAGATTCCTAGTGAAGACAAACTTATGCATAGGTCAGGTGTGCCTGAGTGCTGATGTCCAAATTGCAGTCCACATTTATGCATTCTTCATGCCCTATTTGGGCAGTGATTTGACTGTTATTTACCCAGCTTGCTTTTCCCCTCTGCTCTTTTGCACTGAGTTTTTTGTTGGAGAGAGGATAACAATGGCACTTATATTCTTTTAGGTGTTCAGCTTTTAATGGAAATGCTCTTTGAAAAATCATCTTCAGGAAATTCAGCAGAAGTTGCTGCTTGTGAGCGAGTTCAACAGAAATCTGCAGTTACACTGGCACGACTCAGCCGAGATCCTGAAGTGGCAGATGCAGCCGTAAAACTCAGCTGTAAGGATGTATCTGTAACTTAATGAGAGACTGAAAAAGAGGGAGGAACTGCTAGTCACGGAGAAGCTCTTGTTCTTTCTTAGTGTCACTTGGTACACTTTATGGAATATATTCCCTATACAATTTGTCCAGAGAATGACTGGGGAGGTTGATCTAAATGAACCTCTGGCTCATTTCCCAGAGGAACCTGAGGTGCAGCATCCACTCAACATGTAGCTGTGGCTGACTGTGCCAGCTGACAGTGATGCCTCCTCCATTCCTTTACATAAATCCCTGTGGAGGATCTGTCAGTGGACAGAAAACTTGGATACCAGCAGGTTCAGATGTGATGAATCTAGCGGGAGGAAACATGTTCTTTGGGTTGCAGTTTTTTTAAGGGTGTATGGGATGATTGAAAGGGAAGAAATGGAGATCACAAATTCCACTCTGAAGCAGCAATATCAAGTAAGCCCAATGTATTTGTTTATGCTTTACAACTATTAATTATGCTCTGAACTGCATAGCTCCATGGAAAGTCCCTGAAGTATTTGCATATCATCTTTGCATTAGAGATCATATCTACTAAGGAAGATAAATGTGAAACATCTAAAAAAAACCTCAAAATAAGAAGTTGTTTTTCTAAATTATTTCTCCTCACACTTTTTTGTGCACTCAGGTATTCCTCGCCTAATTAAACTTTGCAGATCACCAACTGAAAGAAATAACAGTGATTCTGTTCTAGTGGCATGTCTGGTATGTACATTTTAGTCTTTCTTTCATGCTTATCCTGGAAAATGCAGAAAAAGCCAGCCCTTTAGATTTCAAAATGCATAAGTATTGCAGGAATGTTTTAAATTCATGTCAGGGTCTCCTGCTTCTCCACTTAAGCATAATCCTGTATACTGTCAATTATTTATCCTCTGATTGAAGATTTAAGCACATGAGGAAAAATGGCTTCATCTTCACATTATTGAGCACCAAAAAATTTCACTGGAACACTTCAAAACTTAAGGATTGGTTGATTCCTAAATTCCATTCTCTGATGATGCTATATTTGCTGAAATGTGCCTTGAATCACAGGGGTAGCAGCCCTTTATCTGCAAACAGGCATATGTATGAAAATATTTATGTAAAATGTCCAAAAAGAGGAAAAGATAGTTCTTGCTTTCACTGCAATCCATTTTTTTTCTATTTGAGTCTCCAAGACAATATAGTGCTCAGCCAAGGAGCAGGCAACAGAAGGTTAACACTTTCTCTGCTCAGGAGAAAGATCCCAGCTGCTGGCCCTGCACTGAACAGACTGAGAGCCCCAGCCAACTGTCAGAGCTGAGTGATTTCACTGAGCATTCTGTGAAAGTGCTCTGGGGACATGGGTGACACAGTGGACATAGTTTTGATGAATGCAGACTGAAGAATATAGTTAGACAGTGCTTTACAGAATTAACGTTATTTTACATGTCAAAATAAAACTTGGTTATTGCAGCTTGGATTAACAACTTTGTACCAGCACATGAGAAGCATTTCATTTAAGCAGGACTCATTCAGGGTGAAGAAAGTATGAATGTGATTTTAAGAAATGATGGTTATTCTTCATCCATGCTGAGAAGGCTTGTTAATCTTGTATGGCTAGAGCAGAGACCACAGAGCAATGGCAGCAAACCAGGCTGTGATTTTGCTGTCTCATGGAAATTGTTGCTGCACATTCCTTGAATTCATGTCTATGGCTTTAGATGTTACCTGCCTGTCTTAGCAATTCTGCTTCTCCTGATATTTTAGCTACTGCCTGATGAAATTTTCTGATAAGCATTTGCTAAGAATATTGTACTTGAGACATAAACTGCTCCAAGCTCTGAAAGGTATTGTTACTGAAGCCTGAAGGCTTGTACTGTTTTGTATTTTTAGCGTGGTTGTTTACTTCTATACATTTTGAAGCAGGCAATTAACCCTTGTGTTAGTGATGCACTGACAAATGGCACAGAGGTAATCTGATCCCAGCTATCAGACTTTACTAATAGAAGACAATTTTTGTTCTTGAGGAAAGCCAGCCTGCTTTCCAGTTGCATCTGTCATGTCAGGAATGCTGGAAGGTGTGTAATTGCTGTATATTTTTCTCCAGAGGGAAAACCAAGTAACTCCTCAGAAGGGAAGAGTTAACAAAGATAGTTGTAAAATCAATGCAATTTGTATTGTGTGGCCTAATAATCAGAACAACTGTCTGGTTTTATTTGTTCCCAAATGGTTTGAAATGTACAACTTTTTTTTCTACTACACTAGCACCTAAACAATTTGTGACAGGCATTGCACAAAACTTTGGTGGCAGATGTTTTCTGAATCAGATGACTTACAGTTCTCATGAATAAGACAAAAGGTGAGAGGAGAGTTGAGATACAAAGAGGCAGTGTGAGATGTAGATCAGCGATAGGTTTGCAATCAAAATCTTCTGGCTCTCACCTCTGGTTTTGAACACCATGCTGTCCCTGCTGCTCAGGTCTAAAAGTGGTGTGCTCCAAAAGAAATGCACTTTCATTGCTGCATTTGAGGGGAGATTCATCTGACAGATGAAGACAGTAATGAGAGATTAGCCAGGCAGAAGAATTTATAGACCTGCACAGTTAAGTTTTAACCTTGGCTATTATTTAGAGATAGTTATAATGGATTCCCACAATGAAGACTTTGTCAAACCTAACTGCATTGTAATTATGCTGTTTTGTTTTTCTAGGCAGCCTTGAGGAGACTAGCAGTTATGAATCCTGATGAACTTGAAGATTCAGATTTTCAGCAGCTCGTAAAGCCCAGACTTGTGGATTCTTTTCTTCTATGCACAAATATGGAAGAGAGCTTTGTATAAATGTGAACCAAAAACCTTTGAACAGTAATCAAGGTGTTAGGTATACAGCAAGATAATACATACACAATTTTATTTTGATTTAGTCCTATTGTTATTTATGACTTATTTATTCTAAGAACATGAACCTGCCACTTGTAGGAGCAAAGAAACAGAATGAGTAAACTAATGTCAGTGGTTTGCAAAGGTAGCTTTTTAGTTTATTTTCCTGCCAAGACACCTCAACAGACCTTATCACTGCCATCTAACAAAATGTTGGGTTTTTAAAGATAGTTTAATCAAGGTAACGAAGCCAAGAATTTGTTGCTCTGATGTCAAATGCTCCTAGTAATGTTTTATCACTGAACTTTTTCTACAGTTAGAATATTTGCAGGTTTCTTAATAAATGCTATAGTCTCATGCATTTACTATATTAGAAGAAAAATAATCCTAAAAGCTGCAAGTCTATACTTTGAAATTAAAGGGATGTTACAGTCTGAGTCCAGTCCTTACCTGTTGTTATTTTTAACTGAATTATGATGGACGTAACTGGGATTGGCTGAGAAAAATTTCCATAAAATTTTCAAATACTGGCTTGGAATGTTGTCAGAGGATATTCTTATGCTGTATAAAGACATGCTCTGTTTTGCTTGCAGAAAACTCTTCATTTACATTTGCTGAAATTTCCTAAAGAAGTGGAAAGAATTCCAGAAAAATCTTTGATATGTGTTTTATTGCATAATGTGAGATTATCCACAGAATATTTAAAATCATTACACACTGATGATTTCCCCTTCTTTTTAAGTCTTATAAGAACTGGAAGTACTCATGCCCAGGCAAGTTTTTAATATTAAAGCTACTACTTTTGTGAAAAGTTGTGTATGCATATGCTACATAATCAGAACAGATAAATTAACTGTAGCTTGAATTTCAATTTTTCTGTTTTTCTAACTAGTCCTGTATTTGTAAATCTGAACTGGAACTCTTAGGAGTTCTTGGAATTAAGAAAAGGAGATTTTGCCTATAGATAACAAGTTAAAGAATTTAAGATTTTAAAATAGATTTATTTTTATCATGAACATTTCTCTTAATTTTTGCCTTTTTTTCATCAAGAAACCATATATATTTCAAATTACTCAGCAAGCAACATCTTGAGAGTGTTTTTTCAACTAATTTCTTACAAAGTACTCTGTAGGTTATGAAAGTATATCTAATTTTTTCTCAATGGCTTGCAACTATTGCTCTGGATCATTTTATGATCAGCAACCTTAGGGTACTAGCACATCTGCCAAAAAAGTAAGCACGTTTCTTCTTTACTGTACTTACTTTGTAGATACATTAGACAGCTTAATTCATTAGTGTTTATTTCATATTATGTGGTGTTTAGATGAAAGACACCAGGACATTGCTAAGCTGTGACTGCCTTCCACATTTTCTGCGTCTAAGAAATCTGTCCTGCTTTGAGCAGTGAAACATGGTGACTTCTTTTTTTCTCCCCTTGAGTATATGGGTTAAGAAGTTTCTGCCTTAACATTTCTTCCTTGTGAGCTCTTCATTTAACTATAGGCTATATCTTGACTGAAGTTTTAAAACATTAGAAAACATACAATGACCTGTGTCATAAGGAACCACTCATAGAAATGTATTTAATCAGATGTCTCACAGATGTAATTTTCTCGTAAAAGCAGAGATGAATTCTGCTTTGCTTACTTTGAGACAGGTCCTTAAATTTCTGAGATTGTTAAAATGTATGGTACTGTACAGCTTTAAAAATATGATACTTATATACTTTAACACTTTCCTCACTAAGCAGAAAGGCATATATGAATCATGGATGCTTTAAATGGTAGAATCAACATTCTTAGTATAAACAATGAACCTGAGTTTCATAAACAATGAACTCAATAAGTTTCTGTTGCTATCATTCTGATGGCTGGATAATCCTTGATAGAATGCAACACATCAAATTCTGTTGTGAATGTGCTGTACTGAACCACATCTGTCAGCTGCAACTAACACTGGAGATATGAGCTGGTAGATGGAGTAGTGTTTATCCCATAATAGGTGAAGTTAAAATCTCACTTAAAACTGTTGTCCACACATGCAAACTGAACTGGAGTAGCCATTAGGAAAATGCCATTGTGACTCATAATGTTTTAATGCCATTTCTAACAGGTCAATAAAATATTCAGTGAGCTGGTCAGTAGCAGAGAATGAGTCTAATTTGATCTCAAATGTGAATCCACATCAATTGAATTTACTGCAGATACTCTCATTCTGTAAATAATGTGGCCATAATTCTAGGCCCATGTTGTCCATTTGTGTGTGTTCACATTATGAATGTGACTGTTTACATTACAAACATAAAATGCATTTAGGTGGATCTCATATTTGCAGTAGAAAAATATTTCTTTTGAGAGTTCAGGCCTGTTATCACCTATGTGTCATTGAAATAATTTCAGCTAGGTCTAATCTTTTAACCTAGCATCATGCACTTTATTTTTTTATACACTAAAGCTTATGAGAAAATAAACATACCTCTTCCCTTATTCACTTGGAAATAATAAGTAATAAAAAATATTAAATTACTTTTGCATTATTTCTGAATGAATTCTGGATTAAAAGTGTTTGCTTTGAAAGTGACTTTTCAGTTTTAAAACAAAACAAACAGAAGGAAAAGGAGTCATTTAATCCAGAATAAAC
Source organism: Acanthisitta chloris (assembly GCF_000695815.1). Taxonomy (NCBI): domain Eukaryota; kingdom Metazoa; phylum Chordata; class Aves; order Passeriformes; family Acanthisittidae; genus Acanthisitta; species Acanthisitta chloris. Next base: position 19,361 of record NW_008663575.1, read on the forward strand.
ATGTTTTCTATGTAGTATGCAACAAAAAAAAAATTAACTTCAATAATATTTTGGTGGCTCAGTCTTTGGACTCCCTGTGTATACATACAGTTAGGAGAGAGAGGTAGAAAGTATGTGTAATACATTTGCAAATCAACTCATATATGTGGATTCATTGACCTATAGAAACTGTATGGAGGTTAGATATTAGCTTCATCATTCTAGAAACTGAATGTTACACTTGTTAGAAATGTAGTTTCATTTAAATTCTTCTGAACATTTTCAATTTTGTATGAGATTAGAAATATTAGACAAATGTGCAGTGAACTGCAGGATTCTTTGTAACTTTGATTTGCATTCCAGTGACTTTGGACCATGTGTTCAGATTTCAGCTCTAGTTTGAACTGCTCACAGACATTCGAGGCCCAGATGTTTCATTCGTAGAATAATGATTTTTTTCTGTTTATTGTGTTTGGTACATGAATCATTTATGTGGAATGTTACTTTACTTGTCTGACCTGTTCTGCTAAAATAATATGTGTATCTGTAAGGTATAAGATAATGTCTTTGTAAATTGGATATCTTACCTATTTTGGGAGTCGCCTGTTAGTATCCAAAAGATGGAACTGGTGGGTGTAACGTTGCCTTAGTACAAGACTGATTCCAGTATCTCATGTGGCTTGTTCCAAATTTCTATGCTGACTACCTCCTTTTAAGTAACAGCAGTGAACAGACAAAATAACATCGGCTTTTGTATTTTGAGAAATCTGCTTTGGTTTTCAGTTTAAATGTCTATTAAATTTAATGTATTTAAAGTAGAACTCTAGACACTGTAAATTACTCACTAGTGTTCTCATTTTTAAGGGGAGTGAGGGAAGATGGCACTAAGCATTGACAGAAAGGTCTAGAGTGAATTTGGTAATTGGAGTTGGAAGTGCATAGCTGGTTCAGAGGTGGGTGAATGGTTTAGGTCCTTGACAGGCTAAAAAATCAGGAACAAGTGAAACACAGGGTCATCTATTTTATACACAGACGTGCTTTGCAGAGATCCTTATCTCTACTTTCCAATTTGTTCTGGGTCTGAATGTCTCTTTCTCTACTTGTAACAAGTTTCTTTCTTGTGGGAGTGCTATTTGTATAATTGCTAGCTATCTGAGTAGAAGAGAGTTACATGCCAAGGTCTGGTCCTGCTTATTATTACATTGATAAGGCTTTTGCTGAGAAACTTCAGTAACAAAAATAGCTTGTTAAATAAATGTAATAAAGATCACCTAGAACAAAAAGAAATGTTTATTGTTCCTACAACAGGGGGAAGAACCAACATATTCTCCAGAAAACCTGAGAGAAAACATATGTATAGTCTACTTTCAGGTACTTTTACAAGCAGACTTGCTGACTAAGAGTTTATGAATTCATCAGTCCTCTGCCAAATAATCACAGAATCAAAGTAATAAAGGAGAACCACTAGACCTACAGGAAAACCCTGGAAAGTCAAAGGTTTTTCTCTTTCATTTTCAAGCTCCAAGGAAATGACTTTTTGTTTTAATAACTGAAACATGCCCAGAATCCAATGGAACCTATGGGAAACCAGTGGGAAAAAATGTAGTAGGTAATACTGCTAATTTGCTTTGGAAAAAAATTAAAAGGGATCAAAAGGATTAAATGGTGTGAAGAAGGAGGTGTGTCTAATGTAGTACCTCTCCTATCACTGTTGTGATCAACTATTTTACAAATGTCTAACTGAAAGGTACACTGCTTGTCCCCTCTTCTTCAAGCATTCTGGATTACAACTGTCTTTTAATTAGCTTTTGTCCATGTCTTCCACAACCTTTAGAATGTGGCCTAATAATGCATATGTCTTCAAAGTGATTTACTTAGTCTGATTTATATATTTTTTATACCACATATTGTACAAATCTTGGGTTTGAGTAGTTCTGGAAGGATATACCTAACAAGACATGTCTGTTATGTATGCTCATCAGGTAAGACAAAGATTATGGTAAATTAGGATGTATCTGAAAAGATCCAGAAACAGCCATGTGTGTTTTCACTTGCCTCAAAAGAATTAATTATGGAATAGGTCCAAATGATCTAGGGAAGTCTTATTTGATGCTGCTTCTTTTGACTTCTTCTGTAAGTCAGTGTGCCTGTACTGCAGTAAAGAAGGTCCAGAGTTAACTCCAAGATTTCAAGGATCTTGCTGGAATTAGAACTGTGGAGATATAACACAAAATAAACATAAATAAAATCTCACAATATGAAACTAAGGATAAACAACTTGTAAAATTTTGTGATAAACATGAACATTTAAGGAGTACACTTTGTATGTTAGGCAACAGGTTTGTTCACATTTGCTTGCTTCCACTTCTAAAGCAAGATACTCGGCCCTTTGTCATGACTCTTTAGTTACGTACAACTTAATTATTAAAAAGGTCACACTTTTTTTCCAGGCAGTGATTTTTACAAATCAGTGATTTAAAAAGTTTAGCCCAGCTGTAGAATATAATATATCACATGCTTTTTCTAAGGGGGAATTCTAAACTGTTTTGAAGTTCAATTCGGTGAGCATAGCCCACACCAGTAAATCAGGTACTTTCTGTAGACCACAGAAGTAAGAAGGTGATACTTTCTCTTTGGGGATGACTTCCCAAGACAGACACTATACATAATACCATGCTGCCTTTTTTATGCAGTGGCTATGGAAAAAAGTGCTGGTGATTTGTTTGGCTGAGATGTCTAAGCACCTTGTTATCTGACTATCAGATCATGAGAGATGATTTCCAGGCTCAGTCTAGAGACAAATGGAAGGCACTTTTTCAGGTGGGGTTTCACATGCCATTTACATATCAAGTACAATTTCCATCGAACCAGAAATTTTTGCAAGATTGGACTCTCCCTTTGAAATGACTGAGACATCATTTACTTATTTGGTATGGACTAGATGACAAGAAATAGCTGGACCAACCCACTGATCTCAGAGTATTATATCAAATTACACATTTCTTATTAAAGAAAAATCTCATGCATTTGAAGAAAAGAAGAAAGAAAATAGGTCACAGGACACTAATTCAGAACTCCAAAGTGAGCTGTCCTAGACAATATGTGAAATATCATAGGGATATTCAATAGCATTGCACATGTCAGGAAAGCTACTGCTTACCAGAAAACAACAACAACAAAAAAATCCCTTCAAACCCAGCACACCTTCTTTTCCCCAAAGGAATAAACAGAGCTCTGTGAAGAAGAAAGGACCCTTCATTACACAGCAGAGCCTGGGACTTAGCAACATCACAGGTAACACATGGATTAATAAGGACTATTTCCAGGTTCTTCAGGCCAGTCTATCATGACCCATGCTGGTGTGCTATAAGCATCAATGGAAGTTGCTTGCTATAAAGACTACTGCTAAATCCTTGCATGGAAGTCTCTGCTGCTATGCTTCCTATGGCTTAAATATTGAACTAGCAAACTTTAGCAACCCTTTCCTGAATCAAAAATATGCTTTCCATCAACATTGCAGATGGTGGTTCACAACTCTGTTCATTTCTAACTTTCTCTATGCCTTTCTGCCTGATGTCGACTGCTTGATGCTTGATGTGAATCACAGTTGATGGATTTGCATAGCCCAATATAAGGTAAAACAACTGAAAGTTCAAACCCAACATCTGTGAAACCCAAGACAGTGACATGTTTTACAATGTGTCTGCAGGTTCTGTCTTATTGCTTTGTTACATTTGCATCAGGGCAATCTCTTGGTCTAACATATTGGCTAAGAGGTTGTCTGTTTTCTCATGTGCACAGTTATCACCATCTGGCAAATATTTCTCCTCAAATACTTATGTTTCCCTTTTGAAAACATTTTGCATATAATGGTTAACAAAGTGCACTCATATGGAATTTCTGGATTCTGCTGCAACGAGCAGATGAATGTGCATGAATGGTGTCTGCTCTGATTTTCCTTTCCTCTTTCCTAACTAGCCTAAAAACTCCAGGAGTGAAGTGTTCTTTTCCATATTTTTATATGATAATAAGTTCTCTAATATCTCTCCTTTCATTTGAGGCCACTTAGAGATAATATATTAATAAAATATTAATAAAAAGACCAGCTTCTTTGGCAGTGCCAATATGTTCTTTGTGTTTGTGACCTTAAGATATTGCATGTGTGGAAATGTCTTTGCAGCTTGTTTTGCAGTTAATATTCTGATGTGGCTGTAATGGAAACAGTTGCCTTTTGTATCCAAGCACATTTTCCATCTGCAGCTTTCATTCAATAAGAACATCTGATTTCAAACATTTTTTCCATTGATCCTTCTATTGTTTACAAGCTCATCTGAGTGCCCATTTCATGTGTCAATGCTTTTGCTGTTTCTCATACTCAATTGAAGTTCTGCCTTCTTCATTTATCCATTGATCACCTTTATAATTTGTTCACTTTTCTCATTATGTGTTTCAATAAGATATTGATAAGATACTGACCTGGGGTCATCTGTATTCAGCTGTTATAATTCTGATTTAAATGTTCTAAGCTGGAGTGGGCAATAACTTCTGTGGTTTGGGTACAGAGGTGTTACTGACATTAGGATCTCAGCCTTTTTTTTCAAACAGTTCTCAGATACTTTTGAGATAGAGCATCTTTCACTAAAGAAGTATGGATATATTATTTGAAAATTCTTTCTTAAATAGATTATTTTTTAATTACAAATGTATTAAAAGAAAAACAAATGGACCCTCACTGCTGTTTTGAAAAGCTGTTTAGATAAGAAAACCTACTTAGTATAAAGAAGAGTCACAATACAAATCAGTTAAAAATGTTTAACCATTACTTAGCTTTCTACAGTCTTGCTGCATATGACACCAGGTCATTCCCTGGTGACTGTCAATAAACAAACTATAGTTTATTAATATTCTGAGGCTACTATTTCTAATATAGAGCTATTTCCAGGACTTAGCTGTAGTGAGTAGACTAAAATTTGGTGCTGTTAAGTAAAGATTTTAGAATTATGAAGTATTTCTTTTAATAAATTTCAGTTTAGCATTTCTTCTAAGGCCTAGTGACTGCACTGGTGAAATACTGTTCTCAGTTACAAACTGTCTCAAGGTCCTGAAACAACTGTTCACTGTCCAGTGACTCTTAGCAGTTCTAGATACTCTGTCTTTGCTTAAGATTTTGCCAGACAGGTTTTCATATATTGTTTTCCTTCAGGACATTTCACAGATGTTTTATGTCCCTTTTTAGCTCGAGTCCAGATATTACAGTGTCAGCAGACAAAAAAAAAAAAAAAAAGAGTCATTTCACAAAGGGGCTACGTTTTCAGTCACACCAAGTGACCAAACATCATATGGTTTTACTTGCAGCACTCTTGTAGTCCTGCCCTGCAAACTGAAGGTCTTTCTTTTGTGGGTGGCCAAGGGGTAGGAAATGCATGAAGTGCAAGCAAAAGCAAAAGTCTTGCTCAAAGTGCTTTCTCGTGCTGAAGGTTCAACGTTCAACTAACCTCATTTGGAGTTTGCTCCGTGGTCCCTTATGAGTTCAGAAGTTTACTGCCTTTGTTCAGTATCCTGTGGACTTCTTTACTTTTTAAAGAAACCCCTAGAATGTTAACTTCCCTCTGTTCACATCAGGACAGCTGAGAGTTGCAGCCCCGTGGATAATTCTGATTTTGTCTGCATACCTCTTTTTTTCCGCTTTATTGGCAACTCTTGCCTGATGAAGACTTATCTTCCTTATTATTTGTTTACTCATTCATGCAGACTTTCCTGAAATCACAAAAACTGCAACCAAATTCACCATATAACTAATATGTTTCTTCTGTGTGAAGACAGAAGACATTATTGTAGTAATACTAAAGCATTTTCTGGAATACTTAATAGCCTAATTTGTCAGGGATAGTTGCTCATATTCTCTTCCAATTATATACTTTTATTCAAGTCAATTAATTGCTTTTAAGAATTCGAGAAAAAATCTCGTTTCAATTTTAACTTATTTTCAAACAGGGAAACAATTTTATATGCTGTACATGAAGATTTAATATTTTTTTAATACAAAGCAATCAGAGAATCTCCTAAAAAGAGGCAACCCTCATGTAGCAGCCCAGGGTTTTACCATAGACTGCATTTTTCCTTTTTCTTGAGAAGAAGTACAATGTTGTTATTGTTCAGTTTCATGTTAGTTCTGGCTGCTATTCTACAAATCCCATGGATAATACAGTAATTTAAAGGCCCCTTTACAGCTGGGTGGGAAAGGAAACAATAATGTTTTAAATATTCTTAAAAAGTGCTTGATAGCTTTTTAACTTGTTCTAGTGACCTGAACCCATGAATAAGGACATTTACAAATGTCTTAGGGATGCATTTGAATCTTATCTCACTTCCTAGAACTTAAGAGCCAATTTTCCTTACATGTGTAATGTCTTTAGTCAGTTTGGCTGTTTTAATCTGGGTGAAATCTGGTTAAGAGTAAGTAATCTACAGACCTACAAATGAACCTTTCTGAAGTCTTTAAAGCACTGCTGAACTAATCAGAAATATGTGATCATTATCCACTGCCCTGCATCTGAATTCTCTTCCAAGTCTTAATGAATGGATGTAGCCAGAAATTCAGCTTCTCTTGGGGTCACCTGATCACGTGAAAAAAAATCATACAAAACATTTTCTTGCCCTGAGGATTGTTGAGGATTAATTTTGTCTGCCGATATTCCTTAGAAAATATAAAGTTTGTCTCTAAAGAAAAAGCATATTAAACTTCAGAAAATGAAGTTTATATTATAGAATTTTTCTGTGGCAGAAGAAGTTTTTCTTAGATTGGTTTTACATATTATTATATGCTGTGGATTTGAGTTGCTTTTAAAAGAGCAGAGTAAATAATTTGTTTTATTCCATGATGCGGATAAATAAAAAGTGATGAAAATTTATTAATTTTATAGAGAACAATGAAAGATGCTACAGCTGCAAGATGCAAAGAGTCAAGGTTAGGATAAGCAAATGAATAGCCATTGATGTTGCCTCAAAGATTCTGATTTTCACTGACCTTGAGTTTAGTCCAATTTTGTTTCAAATATGTGCTTTTATGGAGACTTAGTGTGCAAATGGGAAAGGAAAGTACCAGTAATCTCTCTCTGGATGTAGCTGACGAGTAGTATGAGCCCTCTTCCATAATGTGGGAACTCTAGACCTCATGAGCATCTTGTTCCCAATGGGACTGGAAAAAACTGTAGCCATAAGAATCAGGTGAACTGAAGCATGAGGTGTCATTTTGCATGAGAACAGTGGATAAAAGCAAGTAAAAGCTGAAAAAAATTGAACCCAAATGTTTAGGAAGGAGACACTACTGGGGCTTCTTGAAACTTGGGAAACAAAAGCAAACAAAGATTGGAGGGAATAGATGCGAACACTACCGCTGGAAAACCAATGGTAGTCACAATCAGGGCTGTAGTTGTAATCAAAGTGTCATTTAAAACTTTGATATTTATGAAGTATCAAATGATATGGGAAAAAATGAATACAACACTAGACACTGTTTTGTATTAGCAATGACATCACTTTGCAATTGGCACCTAATCTGCATGTAGTTTGGTTTACAATAATGGCATGAGTTCTATAAGCTCATTAATCCATTGACACAGATTTAAAAAAAAGGATGTATTCTTCTTGTGTCAAAACACATAAATGTAACCCAAAGCAAAAGGAGTCTCTCTGCTTTCTCAACTCATGATGTAGTGCAAACTGGGTTTTCAAAAGCTTCTTTTAGATGTATTTAAGAACTTGCTGGGGGAGAAGTGGTGACATCTACTGGAATTTTAAAACACTTCATCATATGTTTCCAGGGCTGCTAGCAAGACGTATTTGGTTTAGGTCTAAAGTTGGATGAATAATGCAGAAACAATTTCTACTTATATTTGTGCAAATTTGGAAGCAAATCTTCAGCCATCTTGGGGTTGCTTTTGGTGTCATTTCCTGCACACACTCACAGAGTTATTAAACTTTAATCTCATAACTGTTGGCAGAAAATAAATGTTAAGATCACACAGGAATACTATGAAAAGTGAATTTCTAATGTGCTTTCTGTAAGCCTGTGTACCACAAAGCTGATTTTATGAGTTATGTTCATTAGACTGGAGGATGGAAACAATATTAAGTGATTTATGGGACCAACTGCAATTGAACAGTGAGTTTGTGCTTGGAGTAGCAACCCCTTACTTTAAAAGAAATTAAATAACGATTCAATGAGGAAGGAATATGTGAAGCAAATTGCAACCCGCTCCCCACATTTCATGGAAAGAAGGAAGGAAACTCATCCATCATTAAATGCATTCATTAAAATTATTCACTCAGATCCATTTAAACCATGTTCTAACTTTAATCTCTTGGTTTCTTGGGGCTACATTGTGATGTGTCCTGCATGCCCAATAAGAGTAAGAAGGCTTTTCTTGCATCCTGATGTAGATCACTTGGACTGAGTCTGCAGGGGCAGCAGGGTTATACATGTACTTCATGCCCTCAGAGAGAAAGTGTGTGGAGGGGAGGGAAAGGGGGATGGGATTGCAGAAGGTGAAGCAATCCCTCTTGATACAGAAGTCCTGGCTTGCTGGGATTGGGTGGGTGTGGAGAACTGAAACTGTGGGACGGTGACCCTTGGACTATTTGCCTCAAAGCTTGCTGAGTTACAGAATGTCTCCGGCCATGGAAGTCTCTGGCTGAGAAAATGGGGTGCCACTGCCCTCTGAAACTCCACTGAAGCTTTCCCTCTCTCTCTCTGAGATAATGAGACTCTGGCTCTGTCCACTGGAAATCTCTGGCTGCACCTGGACCACAACTTTTTCAGGACACTTGCGAGATGCCTGAGCTAGGAATCGCTATGTATTGACCCAGCACCTCATTGGGAGCTGACCAGTCAGTGCCCTGGTAGAGCCCTATAAAAAAAGGACCAGCATCCAGAGATTGTGTATGTGCACCCACCACCAAAGAAAAGATGACTGCAGATCATGAAAATGCTGCTGGATCCACGGTGGTGACTATCTTTGCATCTCAAATCTTGCTTACTTCTCTCTTTCCTGTTTCTAGCTTTCCTATCACCCCTTCTCTCCCCATTGTGTGACCAATAATAAAGTCTCTCTCCCTAATGGTATTTTGACCTAAATTTTGTCTTAATTCCCATTGAGGGAATCAATTGAACCCTTCCATGTCTTATTGGACTGGGACAGCGAGGGTCAGGGTTTCCCAAAATTTTACTACTATGAACCAGTGAATAAATGTTTCCTGTTGGCATGAGGAAGATGTAGGCAATAAATTGGCCTTTGAAACATACCCTGAAGGTGTGTTTTCCAATGTTGTCTGTGTGCCACTGCAATTTCTCTATCCCATCCCTTTTAGTCTATGCTTTATTTTAATCCTTAAAGTCCAAAGACCTTATGACTTCACAAAGTTTATGACCTGATTCTATAATGTGATTTTGTCATACAATTAAAAGTTGTAGAAAGTGAGGAGTAGGAGTTTTCCCACTCAAGCTAAAAGCCAAATTTCCAATTTATTGAAGAGTATTTGTTACTCCACAGACTGGTCCACAGACTTTTAGCAACTCTCCTTTTCACCTGGTTCTTAGCCTTTTCAGCCTTTACATACAACGGGCTAAATAAATTGTGTTATTTCCAGCCGGTAATGTTAAATGATTGTTGAATGTCTAATTCAAAATTATCTGGTGGAGTAAAGCTTATCTTCCTAGTAGAAAAGTTAATCATTGGTAAACCCTGCAGCACTTAGACATTTTTCAATTTTTTAAGCATTTTTTTCTAATTTTTATTTTAAAAAATGTTTAGAATAACAGACACAAGAAATATCCAGCAAAAAATGAGTAATGATGCTCCTTGAAGTCCCACAACCATTTTTCATTCTTGCTAAGGACTGCTTCAAATATTACACATAGCTGGTTCACATTACTCTGCCCGGGTTTATTTTTACCCATTATATCCTTTTTGTTAAAAATTGTTTAATCTGTGAGAAACTTTCTGTGAGAAACTTTCTGTAGTTGTCCTTCAGGACATACCATTTTCTATGGTATTACAAAAGGGAATCATCTGTTTTTATTCACTAGTCTTACCTCTAATTCTGAAAGTTTCAGATGTGTGGAGATTTTCTGTTGATTTTTTCACCTGTGAGCATACAACCTCTTGTAATATCCTATTCTTTCAGCTGAGTCCTGTGAATCAAATTGGATCCCGGTCACAACAGCTTTTCTAGTAATGGGAGTTGTTTCCTTTCAGCAGTGTGCTCTGGTTATGAGCCTGCCTGGCTAAAGAGTTCAAAAGTGTAATAGTCTAACTTACCTACTGCAAAATAGGAACTGTTAGGCTGTCAGTTAGCATTATTGTGAGAAATGTTGACATGACAGCTTTCGGACTTTAGTATTAAGTTTTAATCCTCCAGTTTTGTTAGTACACGTTGACTTTCCTGCATTGTGTCTCTGATTTGCTAAACTGACAAGTTTCTATCAATCTTATTTAGCTGGCCTGGGCCTGCTGCTCACAAGTTTCTCTAAATTTCTCACAACTAACACATTTTTAATTGAACAGAGATTTCCTGAGTCTGTATGTATATCCACATCCATTTCTAACAATTTTCACATCTTAAACCTGCTCTTACCATAGACGCTCCAATATCTGAGATCCGTACACAAAGTCTTTGTATATTTTCAGTGAGTACTCTACATAATTATGCTTTGGTGGATCATGTCAGGGTGCTCAGTCTGGAGGGGAAATGTACCAGTAAATAAAAAAATGCAAGATGCTGCTTGTGCAAGGGTGCTGTCAGACCATCTGGCATAAGTTCATAGTGTTTTAATACTACATCCACTTATACAAGCTGAAGATCTGGCTGAAGACACTACAGCTAAAATATTCTCATGTTAAGCTAGTAAGACAATAAATGACTGAGGGTGCAAGTACTAAAATCTTCCCTAGACAATGGCACGTAATATCCAATTAATAGTTATGGTAAATCTGTCTGAAATGTATTCCATATCATTTGTGCCAAGATTTGCTTTCAATCAGAGATTACAGAGATCATTTAAATTAGCAGAGAATTACCTGAATAACAAGCTCATTATATTTGCATTTTGTTAAAATTACTAGTAGTATTGCCTGGTTAGATTTTGTGGATCCTTTGCAATCCTTTCTGCATGAAAGCCCAACTGGGGAACATTTCTGAAAGCAACAATTGTGATTTTATAATGAACCACAAGAGGGGGGAGAATGAACAGAAATGAAAGAACTTGATTTTAATGAACAACTGTTACATTTAGGGCAATGCTGTGTCAATGTTGTTTTTAGGAATCTTGGCCAGGTGTTGTCTGTGGAATGAAGAGTTTGAACTAATGGTGAGATGATGTTCCTAGGATTCATCTTTCAGGTCTGCTGATTTATTACTGAGCTTCACTTAAAAGATGTGGACAACCACACTTCTAAACTTGCAAAATACTATGCTGAGTGTGCTCATCCCTTTCTTTCTTGCTGTGATCAAACAGAAACAAATGCTAATGAAATGATAAAAGTAGAAATCTCTCTAACCTCAGTAATCAGCTTTATAGCCTCCTACCCTGTCTTTTAATTTTTTTCCTCCAGTTAAACAAAGGAGTTCTCTAACTCAAGTAATCAAGGGTTTTCTCCCTGCTGCATAGAGGAGTTTTTGCTGTTAGTATGAAAAATAAATCATCTCACTGTAGTGATCATGGACTGACACAGAACGGGTGGATTTCCAAGTGTTTTCAGCCTACTTTTTAAAGAAGACTCATAGTTCCCTGCTACCTGTGTGCAGAAGCAGCTATAATGATGACAAAGCTGGGGGCTCCTAGAGGTGGTACTCTGGGACTGCTGAGAGCACATGCCCCTACAGCTGGATCAGCTCTTGGGAGGGGATACACAAGCAGCTTTTGCAAGGAATCAGTTTCCTGACCCCAAGACTATGATGGCAGTTCCTGCAGCCAGCTGTAGGGCAAGGAAGGAAAACAGATTTCTAGAAGCAACCCACTCCACCCTCCACTTTTTTTTATTTCACAGTGGATACAAGGGAGAGGGAACTTTCCCGATGTTTAGTCCTCTCTATCTCATGTTCTATGTCCATCCTGGCCTAGGTGATCAGTCTCTTGGGAGACATAGGAAAAAGAAGGAGTCTTACTTTCCCCTAGACTAAGAAGCAATGCAGCAACTATAACAGTAATAGGAGGATGGGATTGCAGCAGGTGGTTACAGCATGACAAAAAACCAGTAGAATAGGCAGCAAACCTTCACAGTTTTTCTCTATAAGTAATTGCAAGTAGCCCAGTAGACTGTAATGCTGAAAGAACACCATGTAATGTTATTAGGCAATATGATAATGTCCTTAATTTCGTGTTCAAAAGCTGAATGGTGCTGAAGGAGGCTTGCAGAAAGGAATTCAGATAGTTATACTAGAAGAAGACGGAATGTTGATTACCAACAGTGAGGTATCCAGATATGACTAATGGCACAGTTATTGTATGCATAAGCCTTAATGGTGTTTAAGTGGTTGCTAGAATGAATGCAATTAATGAAGCTTATTTGTCAGCATCCAAACACTATAGTACTTGCAATGGGATGGGAGGTCCCTTGCCTAGCATATAGCCCTATGAATATTTTTCAGTGTCTCTTTTCACAAGTACACAAAACCAGTGACTATAGTCTGGGGTTTTCTGGTGTTTGTTGGTTTTGTTGGGGTATTTTTAATGATTCTCCTAATTTTATTTTTTTTTATGATTCTTCTCATTTTAAGGGGTGTCATCTACATAGCTCCACTGATTTAAACTGACTTTGTTTTGGTTGGTTTCATGAATATTGGAGGAATACTTTGGTATGTTGTAGTCTGGCTTGCCACTTGAAGACAATAAGTGACCTTGCATCTATCATACAGCTCCTGAGTATATATATTCTTTTAGAGAGAGATCCTCCTAGTTTGTCTGAACTACTGTAGGGTTTACAGTAAATTGATTACTTTCTTAAATTGCTTCAGTGATTGATGATGATCTATGCTTAAAATGAAAAAGAAAACCAGTGTATTTCTAATGTGAGTTTCTTTCAGCTGAAAGCTGAAATTAATCTTCAGCTATGGGATCTTGTTATGCCCTATCAAAGAACCTTGTGTTAATTGAGCACTTTCTCTACCCAAATATGACTGGGTAAGTAATTAAGATGTTTGAATTACACAGATAAAGCTTCTGATGTTTCTCATTGTATGACTGTTGCTTTTGATTTCACATTTTTGTAACTTCTTGACCATTTCAGTATCTTCACTTTGTGTTTCTTGGGTTTTCTTAGATCTAAAGACCTAACTAATGTCATGTCTGTGGACAAAACTACCTTGGTGGTCTTGCTTGATATTTTCCTACTTACACAAGGAGACAGGGCCATCAGTCCTGTTGAGAGATATTCTTTACATGGTTTAGTTCCTCCAAATGTGTATAGTACTTCTACTACTACACTCTACCCTCTACTTGCACTAATGTGCAAACACTCATAGCTTTGGCATTGTTCCAGACTAAATCAGAGAGAAAGCAGATTCATTGTTCTTGTATAAATGAAAATTGATTACTACATAAGGGATAATAACAAAACTTTATCAACATGGAAAACTTATCAGCTTACTTTTCAAATTATTAAAAAATATTAACAGTCTCTCTAAGCTACTGCTCCCCTCTGCACTGAGGACTGACACCATAGGGCTGTGATGAGACATGGTTGCCTTTCAGTCTGGATCCAGATCAATTACCTTATTGTGAAGCCACCACCAAGAAAGCTGGGCTGTATATCAAAGTTCAACATAAATAGCAGCTGTCAAAGCCATCAGATTAATTATTGTTCGTTAATCATTTCTTGTTCAAGATGGAAACCCATTCCAAATCAAGGCACAGAGAATTTGGAATTGCCATTTACAGCAGTAGATGTTTATTTTGATGAGGGTTTATGGATTTCTCAAATGTTTGTTATCTACCTGCTAAATAATTTTTTACTAGTAGTATCTCCCTCCATACTCAACAACACAGTTAGGTTTTAAATATCTCAGAAGAGATAAATCAGTGCAGTTTCTCTGTGAGTAGGGGAGCTATACAAATCTATAAGACTGCTTCCTCTTTATTCCTCCTGTCTTGCCTGACTCATTTGAAGGCACTGTCATGGTTAGGATAGCTTAAAATAGCATAGAAATATTTCTCTTAAGACATTCAAATGGAAGGTTTTTCTTGTCTCCTTTGTTTTCTTTTTTGTCTTCACTTACTTTTTTGTCCTCTTTGGCTATAAAAGTGTACAGAGAGAAAAGCATAGTTAATTGGGAAGCTCCTTTTAGTGGAACAAACATACTTTTAAAATGTCCTGTGAAAAAATGAAAGACTAAAGTTTAGCTCTGATTCTGAAAGAGTAAATTACTAATGCTTTTTTACAATCTACTATATTGAAAAAATATAACCTATTGCCTATGTGCTTCTGAGTTCCTCACTGTGTCTTGCAATCATTGAGTTCCTTCTTGTTGCTATCTTGATCTTAGGAAAACCTGTAAGTGAGAAGCTTGACTTAACATAGTGGTCAAATTCTACTGTGCATTATTTCCCATGCCTGCAATCTATACAATGACACACCTGAGGTGCTTGAGTTTTTACCTCCAATAATCGCAACTGGAAAACCACAAATGAACTTTTCATTTCTCCCTTGCAAGAGCTATAAAAGCTAAGGTAAACTATCCTGCCCAATCACTTTTATAGGAATCTCACTTTCCTGTTCACTAGTTTTACTCCAGCTAATTAAAAGCAGCATTCACATTCCTGCCCTGTGGTTTCCAAGGTATGCATGGGGTGTACATGTTCTGTCCAAAGTCCTGAGTGAGACTGAGTTGGAGGTCCTTGGTGGGTTCATACCCCAGGGCTCCTGCATCTGGGGATTTGAGCTACAATGTCCATAATGTCCCCTTCTCCAAAAGATGGAAGCCTTAAAATGCTGAAATGAGAAGTCCACATAAAATTTAATACAGTGCTGAAGATGAGGTATGCATGGGGTGTACATGTTCTGTCCAAAGTCCTGAGTGAGACTGAGTTGGAGGTCCTTGGTGGGTTCATACCCCAGGGCTCCTGCATCTGGGGATTTGAGCTACAATGTCCATAATGTCCCCTTCTCCAAAAGATGGAAGCCTTAAAATGCTGAAATGAGAAGTCCACATAAAATTTAATACAGTGCTGAAGATGAGCTTACTCAGTCCTGATTATTTTGTGCGTTTGTTTCAAATAGGAGTGATCATTTTGATGCCTCTGTAAGGAAAAGGTGAGCTGAATGCTTAAATCTGTGGATGGTGGGGTTTTTGTTTGGTTGGTTTTGCTTGTTTGGGTTTTTTAAATTTTGTTTGTTTGAGGTTTGGGGTTTTTGAGTGGGGGGTTTTTGGGTGTTGTGGGGAACATATTCCTGTCTGTAAAAGGTCTTTGTGCACTCTCCATTCTCCTTCCTTTCCAATTAAGTTTTCTGGGGTTTCTAATGTGGTCCTCTGAGTGTTGGAAAGTAACAGAAAAAAGAATGCATTTAATACCTGGCCTGGTGTCTTGGCAGCAAAGCTTAGCACTCCAGTGTGGGGAGTAGCAGGTTCAAGACCAACCCCAGGAGTCTTACTACTTGGACTGGCAGAGGGCTAGCGTAATGCACAGACAGTGAGCTCATTCTGCAGGTGGAGTGTTCAGCTGCATTGATCTTATGGCAAACCCAGCCTGCTTAGGTTTTGGACAAACATTGGCTCTGATCTAAAAGGAAATTGTGCTGCCTTTCCCTGTCTTTCCACTAGTTTAGCTTACAAGCTCTAATAACATTAAAATATACTTTAAGCAAGAAGGCTGACACAGCTACAGAGACACAAAGTAATTTCCTAGAAATAGTAAATACAATAAGCAAAACTCTAATCTCTCATTAGGTTATTGTATTTTCATGGGGTCAGCCAGCCTCCCTGGTCAGGTTGAGGTCAATTCTAAAATATGTGCATTATATACATTAGGCATCTGTTAATGAAGCATAAATTTCATCAGCAAGCTGGGTGCCAAAATCAACTCATTTGGGTGCATGGTTTGCATCTACAGTGGTGTCTTATGGATTTGTTCCATAGCTGAAACAGAAAGTTTGTGTAGATGGCATATAATAATGAAAAAAAGGAATACCACAAGCATCATAGAGGAGTATAAATCTTCTGAATTTTGGTTAAATGAAATTCAGAATTCAGAGGGCTCTAAGATAACAGTAAATAAAGGGTAAGGAAGAGATTATGTTGCCAGAGCCGAGAATATCTCGTCAGCGCTAATAATTATTTCCTTTGACAATATCTGTCCAGTGCTAATGAGTCTTTCCTTTGACAAAAAGCAAAATAAAAGCAGCTAAATATGAAGTAAACCCTCCATTTTAGAGCACCGTTTCCTAAAAGGGACTGAGTGGAGCTTCACTTTAAAAATTCACCAGCATCTTGTTCCGATCCATCACAGGGGCCCTGCTAAAGCAAAATGCCACCCCTCAAGATTTAAGCAATAAGCCCCCATGCTTCTTACTTCTGCAATCAGCCTAGGGTGTCAAATGTAGGATTTTTTCCCAAGAAAGGTAAACCTAGAAATGAGAACAGGTTGAATAATCCTAATGCCAAACCTTATAGCGATGGTATGATAACACTCTTCCTTTGCAAACACATAAGCAAAATTACTAGTCTACTCTGGAAGTAAAGTAAGGCTTGTGTTTCCTGTCAACATGTAGGCTGGATTATTGCTTTGTTTTTTAACAGCCAAAGGGTCTAAGGACAGCAAGGATTTTGTCCACTTTTTATTGCCCATTAAAGTGGCAGGAGTGTTTTAGAGTAGTAGCCAATGTAAAAAAGAATACGAAACAAAATAAATTCTTCAGATTTCAGAAACAGAAGCCTTTCATTCATTAAGTTTCCATAGCTGAGCACAGGATTGTTGCATGCTTTGGCAGTGGAAAATAGCATTTCAGAAAGAGAAAACTTCACCAGTAGCACATGTTGGAACAACACTACAGGCTCCAAGTTGTGTTAAGCCAACTGTAAGTTTGACAGCAGAAATATATCAGTCTCTTTGAACAAATAATCTGAGGAATATATGTAGATCCATGTGAGTTGTTCTCTTAGTTTCAATTCGGTAATTTTCATATAAAGTGAAGTAGAGATTTTAGTAGGCAATAGCATGAGGAAATTATCGGGAAAAAGAATACACCATGCCAAGAATTGTCCTGCAAGACATCGAATCTCAGTGAGAACTGACGACTGGCGAGTGTGTGAGGGGAAAAGATGATCTCCTAATTCTTCATTCCTCTTCCTTTTCCAGCTGAGGAGAGGATGGATAAGTAAAGGCACATTAGTCCTTCTCATTCCTGTGTATCTAAACTTCAGGTGGCAAAGAACCGAACAATGGAAATATGAAGAAGGGAAGGATATATAAAAATTGATAGTTCTTCATGAGAAATTAAAAACACAAAGTATTTTCTCTGTGTGTCTACACATGGATGTAAAACACAGTGAGATCCACAGAAGCCCTTCCATCTGCTTCACTGGGTTTTGGGGCAGTCAGCTAATTGCCTCATTGGAATGACATTACAAGGTACTTCAGAGAGGCTGACTGTTACCCTTCTATTGCAGAGAATAGTGTTACAGTCTAGTGTTTAAGAAGCTTTTTACACATACTACTTGAAAAGAAGCAGATCCTGGTTGCCTCTACAAAAGAAAGGAGTGAGACACTCTAGATTTTTAATACTGTTAGCTTCTAGGTTAAGGAGGACTGACTTTTGAAAATCTCTGTGCTGTTGAAATTAGTGCAAACAGTATCATGGATTTCATGGGGGGGAATCAATGACATATTTCCCCCTTTATCCCTCTAGCTCTGGGGAATGTAACACTGCTGAATACGCTGGCTTTTGTAAGAAACGTAAACCAGAGTCTGTGATCATTTGTGGTCATTAAGGATAACTTTTTTCCCTTTTTTTCATGAATAGAGGTGTTAGTGAAGGTGTTTTGGCCTACTTCCAGCTCCAGTAATTGGATTTTTAATTTTTTTTTAACCTACACACATTCCTTCAGCAGTTTCATTTGGCTATGTATGTTGAGCTCAATTCAGTGTTGCCCCATTGCCCCCCCCTTTTGTCAGTAAGACTGATGCAAACAGACACTGAGGCAACTGTAAGCTCTCCTTTCCCTCTCATATAGTCCTTTCTCCACAAAATGTAATTACTGCTGGACACAGCTTCTTCAGATGTGTTTTCAGTGGTATATCTGTACCACCTCTCCAGCAGTGGATGGTAGGGAAACATTTCTAGATGGTAGTATTCAGTAATAACTCTAAAAGTGAATGGATTAGCTATTAGAGATAGACTGGACATTGGTGGCTGAGTCATTCTTCTGGCACAAGGATTTTTAGCCCTGTAGTGGCAGGCAGGAGCACTGTCAAGATAGCTCGTGGCAGGAGGTGTAGCCCACTGTGTCCTGCACAGTTGGATTTGTAGTGATGGATGGTATCAGCAAGAGACAAAGCTAATTCTCTTCCTGGGTGTAACCTGGTAAAAAGCTTCCAAAATTCATCAGAGAGGGGATGAGTACACTGGAGACAGTACAGTATTATATGGAGGAAAGGAAGAGACATATGAGGC
The DNA here is from genome assembly GCF_000695815.1 of Acanthisitta chloris. NCBI lineage: Eukaryota > Metazoa > Chordata > Aves > Passeriformes > Acanthisittidae > Acanthisitta > Acanthisitta chloris. The sequence continues at coordinate 38,005 of NW_008663575.1, forward strand.
ACATGAAACACCTGCGAACCTGACTCAATACATATTTTGCTCTAACAAATAGGAGAATGTTCTGGAAAACAAGGTTGCTGTCTTTCTGCTCTGTGCCTAACTGAAGTAACAAAGGATGATGAAAGGTCAGATACAGTGCAAACTTCTCATTTTTCATCTAGACTTTGTATAGTTTCCAATGTGCTATATGCTACCGGCTTTAGCCCTTCTACCCTACATTATACAGGGGCTCTTCAGTCAGGCATGAGACACTCTAGAATGCTAAAACAGCCTGGGGGTGGCTGAGGTTTGATGAACTACTACAAATATGGTTTTTTGGTCTCTCCACAGAGATCAGCAGAGCTAATATGGGGCCAAGCAACCAAGCTCAGAGATTTCCTCTCAGACATTCCTTGTCCTATGTAACTCCATGCATGTCACAGTTTTAAATCCACAGGTAAACCCTTGCTTCTACAGCAGAAAAAGTCTTGTTTGCTCATGGAAGAGTGATTAGGGATTGCCATGTGGTTAACTAGCCTGGAAATTCCCCTGGTTCCCCTTGGAGGCTATTTTTAAATAAGAGAGACAGAGGCTCCCAAATCAGAGCACAGTCCAAAACCCAGGGCTAAAGGCCTGCAATTAAAACTTTTTGTCAGGTGCACTCTCACACCTTAGGTGACAGAGAGTGCCTCTGTCCCCAGGCTGTGACCATCAGCAGAACTGGAGATCACAGACAGGCAGTATAGAGAACAGGTATCCAGGATAGACACTGTACTTAGGAAAAAAAAGATCTATAGTGCTAATGCATATTACTCTTTTTAGGAATATAAGTGTGTTTGCTTCTAGAAAACTTCACAGGCTATCAAGGGTTAAAAAGCATTTTAAAATCGGCTTCTATTGGACTATTTTGTTTGGCCAATATCTGACATGGGTTGTACTGAGCACGTTTTGCCACCTGGCCAATTTTTTTTGCTGCCAAGCTATTCACTCAGGCTTGTGGTGTGAAAAATAGATGTTTAATAGTCAATGAAGTACTATAGTGGGTAATAGTTTATAAATTTCCATGACTTATTATGTTCGGCCTAAGTGACTGTTTATTAAGTGTATTTAAAGCCCCCCATCTCATTAACTTACAGTACTGGTGATTCCCTCCTCCCACTACTGCTGTTTTTAATGGAAAATATTCACACATATCTTTCACCTAGGGCATGTGAAACAACTCTGTGGAAAAGAGAGTGCCTGGATAAGAACAGGACACCATCCTTGGCTAGGTGCAATGTGTTTATCATTTTTGGAAGTGTGTCTGAAGTATGAGATATATATGTTGTGGACCAAAAAAAAATTTCTTTAAATGGCCTTTGTAAAATACATAGCTGCCAAAATCCTATCCTTTTCTGCTTTAGGTTCACAGTGAATGACACAGTCATTTTTATCACAAAAGCATGTCTTATGCAAAAACAATTACTAAACTGGCGACTTAATTATGAAATGCTGTCTTTATTTTCTTAATGAATTCCATGGTACTTCAGGGAAATATTACATAGTAAGGTTAAATAAATTCTCTGTTAATAAAAACCAGGCCCAGTCTTAACTTTAGGGATCTACTAGTAGCTGTGCAATGGGAAGGTGAGTTTCTATATGAGGGAAACACTGCTAATTAAAAAAGAATATGTTTTGTTCCTCTATATTAACCTCAAGAATTAAAAAGGTCATTGGTTGCTCTTGATAAATTCTGTGAAATCTCTCTAAAGGATCCCACTGGCATCAATGAGATAAACATCCTTTTGTAGGATATAATATTTTAGTAATGCTGTGCAAGTAAAACACCAGATTAATCCCTGAGGTAATTCCATGGAAGCTACTAGGAACATAATACAGTTAAATTAGTCCTCTAACCCTTGGCTTGACGCTGTTTGCATCCATTTCCTGAAGGTCACTTGTAAACTGAAGATAAACAATAACGGCAATATGAAAACAGAAAAACTGGTAAGTATTATGATAATGTGAAGAGATGGCTCTAAGCAAGGTAAAGTAAGTTGTGCATAAAATCCCCTGTGGTAGAGAGCATCTGAGAATACAGTTTTTCTGAACTGGGATGATAAGCTGACACAGATGTTACAGAGCAGCCCCATTTGTATCATCTCAGATGCCACATATGGAAACAACTGCAAACATCACAACCTGCAACTGCGACGAGTGGAGGAAGAGCAGGGCCACCTGTGCTGCTGGGAGTGAGCAGCTCTCTTTTGGCCTTCTCCCAGGTACTTCCAAACAGCAGATATAAAAATACGTGCCCCCAGTGTTGAAGGAGTTAATGTGACATTGCAAAATGAGCTTTGCTATTTGCTGTTTTGTTTGGCCGATAGCTGACACAAGCACATTTTGCCACCTGGCTAATTTTGTGCTGCCAAGTTATTCATTCAGGCCAGTGGTGTGAAAAAGGAGGCATTTAATAGTCAACAGAGCACTATATAGGGTAATAGTTTATGATTTTCCATGACTACTTAGATGCTGTTCAAATTATTCTTGATTGAGCAAATTACTCTTTTTTAAAATCATGTCATTCATTTATTTACTAATGACTCTATCCCTTCTCTCCCATACACCATTTTTTAAAAACGGGAACAATCAGCCATTTCCATGTTTGAGGGGATTTAGCCAAACAGAAACTATGGTGTATTATAGCTCAGATCACAACTTTGAAAGACCTTTTGCCAAGGTATTAAGAGGTTGAGTAAAATTCCTTTCTGAGCTTTCCAGGGAGCCCTCCACAGGGCTGAGGTGAGCTGTGGAAAACCCCTGACATCTTGGTTCAGCTGATGAAGATATTAACCCTCCATTCCCCCAGGTATTTTATTTTTTCAGCAGGTGGTTGGTTGGTTGATTTTCAGGCTGAGCCACAGCCTGATGAGCTGTTTCCAGAGAGGATGTCTCAGGCTTGGTGTTAGAGACTGTCCATGCCAGCTGCTCCCACTTCCAGGGGGCAAGGGGAGAGCCTGGGTCTGCCCCACTGAGAGGCTGAGGGAGCTGGGGTTGTTTAGCCTGGAGAAGAGGAGGCTCAGGGTAGACCTTATCACCCTCTACAACTCCCTGGAAGGAGGCTGTAGTCAGGTGGGGGTTGGT
>NW_008663576.1:0-342 GCF_000695815.1 Acanthisitta chloris
ATAGAGGCAATTTGGCCCAAACCTCCCGGGGGAGGAGCCCTGCTGAATACAGCGGGCCCCGCTTGAGGATTTTGACACCAAAACCTCTACCGACAAACCTAAATTGGGCAGCAAGCAAATAAAGACCAGTAACCCTGTAACCCACATCCTGGGCCACGAGCAGGGGGAAGCGAGTGAAACGAGTGTGTTGATAACAAGAATCGAATAGTCAAAGCAAAGAGTAGGATAGGGGATAGTCAGGTAGAGAGCAGCTGAATAAACAAGAAGAAAAAGGTTGATTAATAAGGAATTGTTTTAGTTTATTAAGCATGAAAAGGGTAGAACTTAGGGCATTATTTTAGC
>NW_008663576.1:477-2230 GCF_000695815.1 Acanthisitta chloris
GACCACCAGAGACCGTGGGACTAATGCCAAGTGGGAGGAGATGAAGGAGGATATAATGATAATGATTTCCAAGAACTAATTGTAATAATGACCACCTATTCCTGGAAATAATGAATATGCATGAGTTCTTTAATGTATATAAACTGTGACGTTTTTGTCTCTGGTTGCACAAGTTTGGTGGAGATCCCCCTTGTGCCCAGCACTGAATAAACAAATCCCTGCTACCTCAGAGATACAAGTCTGGGGGTAGTTCTTTTCCAGCCTTTTCTTGGCATCAGAAGGCAGTCTGGAAGATGGGACAGAAGCAGAGCAAGCCTTCTGGTCCCATGGGTGGATCTGTACCTAAGGTTAGGTCAGAGCCTAAGGTTAGGTTGCCTCAGGTACCACCAGATAGTCCACTAGGAATGATGATTAAATCTTGGGATGATTACCCTTCTAGGCAGGGTAGGGATAAAGTGAAAATGATATCCTACTGTATGGAAGTTTGGGGTGGAAAACAGATTAGAGGTGATCACCTCTATCGGCCAGGTTTCGGATCCTTTGAACAGATTAGGGGTGATCACCTATATTGGCCAGTTTTTGGATCCTTTGAAGAGTGGGTTTGTCAGGCTCTAAACATATATGTTAATTCTAAGGAGCCTTTTAGTTTGGAGGAGGGTGAATATGCACACTTATGGATTGGATCAGAAACTAGGGTGAATTTATATCCACTAAAGGAAAAAGAGGTGTCCCCTTCCTGGGTCAAAATCCCATTTGGTGGAGGGGGCTTGTGTCCCCTTCGTGGGTCAAAATCCCATTTGGTGGAGGGGGCTCGTGTCCCCTTCGTGGGTCAAAATCCCATTTGGTGGAGGGGGCTTGCATCCCCTTCATGGGTTAAAATCCTACTTGGGTAGAGGTTTGAGTCCCCTTTGGTAGCTCTTATGGCTTTATGACTTTTGGCGTGGAACCAGCATTGGGATCACGGTGATGTATGTTGATATGCTTTTTTTACTTTGAGAGATAAGCCTGAGTGGCAGAGGGAAAGTGGCATTAATGTTTCCCCAAAAGACTCATTCGTGTTAGCTTAAAAAGGGAAAAAGATCTTGTTGGTTTGAGAAGATGAGGATAGATTTTGTTAACTGTGTGCATATCCAAATCAGCACCAACAGAAAGAAAAATGGTTGTCAAAATGCTCTGAGATGGGTAACAAATATGTGATTTACAAAATCAGATTGTGATGTTACAGTGCCTAAAAAGCTGCTTGTTGATAAACTGGACACTTATCATACTGTAATGGAGAAAGCTATTGTGTGGGTTACACAAGAAAGAAAAGAAGGGGAAGAGTGAATCATAAGAAAGTGCACTCAGTGATTGCAGCAGCAGTCTGTGTGCAGTGGGATCTGATAACTGGGAAAAGGTGGAGAGTAAGTAAGGAAGGATGTGGTAGAGGATTAAAAGGAATGAAGGAAAACGGATGAAAGTGGCTATTTAGGTAAGAGATGTTACACCATGATGCAGGGCGCTTTGACTGTTAGAAACAGGCTGGTCAAAACTGCCCCACCAGCATATAAGAATGTGATGATGACCCTTCTGATCAATGAGGCAGGAAACCCCCTTGATGTGATAATCGAAAAAGTTTAGCAATTGGGTGATCTTGGGGAATGGAGCCCCAGGAGAACCGCAGGAAACCGAGATACCCGAGGCAGTTCTAAAGGTAGTGAAGCTTGGATTTCTCGAAAAGATGTGTTCACAGCTTTACTCCAGGATGGTGTGT
>NW_008663577.1:0-1281 GCF_000695815.1 Acanthisitta chloris
TGTCCTGGCACTCCAGGCCCTTGTTAATAATCTCTCTCCATCTTCCTTGTAGCTCCTTCAGGCACTGGAAGGCCACAATTATATCACCCCAAAGATTCTCTTCTCCAGACCGAACACGCTCTGTTCTCTCAGCCTTTCCTCCCAGCAGAGCTGCTCCATCCCTCTCATCATCTCGGTGCCTCCTCTGGACTCTCTCCCACAGCTCCATGTCCTTCCTGTGCTGGGACCCAGAGCTGGAGGCAGCACTGCTGGTGAGGTCTCAGCTGAGCAGGGCAGAGGGGCAGAATCCCCCCTGACCTGCTGCCCACGCTGTGGGATCAGCCCAGCACACGGTTGGGCTCTGGGTGCCAGATCACATTGTTGGCTCATATCCTGTCCTTCTCAGCTATATGTACTGTCACGTTTGTTCTCTCTCATCAGGCCAAGCTACAGAACTTAAAGCATTTGTGTGGGAGCAGCAGCTCCCATACACAAGTTCCTAGAAAAAAAAGCCAGCACTGGCATTCCCTTTCCCCTTGCAGCCTATAAACTGCACGACACAGAGGTCTAGGGGCTTTCCTGCTCAGCTCTATGCACCTTCATACCCTTTTGGTCCTGCAGAGAGACCTGTTACAAAACTGAAAACCTTCAGCAGCTGGTCCCACAGAAGAGGTTCTAAAAGAAAGAGCCAGTGCTTAACCTTTCAATTGCAGCCTATAAACTGCACTGCCAACAGTCAGACTATTTGCTTTCCTCCCCAGAAAAAAATGCAGAATCTCATTCGTTCACTCCCACAGAGGATGCAAAACTGACTGCTCCCACACGCTAACGGTGCCGGGACAGAAGGCTCTTGTTGGCTTTTGCCTTCCCTCCATCGCCCTTCAGAAGTTCCACACGATGGTGCTGTGTACTTGCAAAAGAAGTAAATGGACGACGTGGCGAACGCACCCAATGTGCAGATCCAAAGCTGACAACGTCTAGTCACTACTCCAACAAAATGCGTCGGGACTGAAAGATTTCGCTGACCTACCCCTTCCCTTTGCAACCTGGTATTGGCACCACAGTCAAGCGGCAGCCACCTTCCCCTCGCAGCCTGTGAACTGCACACCCCCCATGGGGCTCTGCACTTTTCTTCTCGGCTACATGTACCATCGCATTTATCAATATTGCAGAATCCAGAGCTAAACTGGGAAAGTTTCTGTAAAAGGTCGCATATGAGTTTGTTCATTGAACCCTGAATAAAACCATATGTAAAAGGCATAGGGCAAATATATTCAGAAAACTTTAGAGAAATATTCTAAG
>NW_008663578.1:0-201 GCF_000695815.1 Acanthisitta chloris
TATATATCGCGACCCTTCGCGCTGTAAGTCCCCTCTGCACCCCCATTGTCGCATCCAGGGGTCGGCAACACCCAGCCCATGCGTGTGTCCCCCGCTGGACCCCTTGGCATATCCACGAGGTCCACGATCCCCCAATGTCCCCCCCGTTGGGGGTCGCCGCACCCCGAAGTCGCGACACCCCAGGGGTCCCTCTCCACGTGT
>NW_008663578.1:277-3429 GCF_000695815.1 Acanthisitta chloris
ATCCGTGACACTCCCCCCGGGGTCTCCTCGAATCCCCCTGGACCTACCCGGCGCAGCACACCCCTCTTTTCCCACCAATCCCGGCGGGATTGGGGGGTTCCCCCCACCCCTCTTACACCCAGACAGGAGGTTTAGGGGGGTCCCCACCCACCTTACACCTTCGAGAGGTTCCTGGGAGGTGTCTGTGCCCACCTTACACCCCTCGAGTGATTTGGGAGGGTCTAAGCCCACCTTACACCTCCCCGGGCTGTTTTGGGGGTGTCTGTATCACCTTACACCCCCCGGGGAGGTTTGGGGGGTCTGTCCCCATCTTACTCCCCCCGGGAGGTTTCTGGAGGTTCTGTGCCCACCTTACACACCCTTCCGGGCGGTTTTGGGGGGTCTGTCCCCCTCTTACACCACCCGGAGTGTTTGGGGGGGGTCTGTGTCCCCCCTCGCCGTGTCCCTGCGCCACCGCCCGGCGGCAGGTGCGGCCGCGGTGACATTGGAGCAGCGACAGGGGTGGGGACAAGGGGGTTGTCCTCCCTCGGGGAGAGGTGTCCTCCTCTTGGGGACCTCCCCAACCCCACCGTGGCACTGTCACCTCCTCCAGGTCCCTGGGTAGGGGTTCCTGGGTGGGAGACCCCCTGTCCCATCCCAAATCCCTTTGTGCTTCCTTTGCGCCTTAATTATCCCATTGGGGGGGAGGAAGGAGAGGTGACATCCCCTTGTGTCACCCCCTCGTGGTCACCCACGGCCTTGTGCCCACAAGTTGGCGTGACCAGGTGGATTTTGGAGTGAAGGGTTATCCCTACCTCAAAATCCTGCTGTGTCCCTGGGATGTGGCCGGTGACACTGGGAGGGATGGGGACACCAATGCCAGCTGGGGATGGGAGCATCTGTGGGGACTGTCACCTCACGTGGCCCCACAATGTCACCTGGGAGCCACCAGCTCCTCTGCACCCCAAAACAAAGCCATCCCACTTTGGTGGGACACAGCCTGGGAGCTTGTACAAGGATGTGTGCTGTGACGTTGAGGGGGTGGTGGCACGGGGCAGGTGCCCCATCATCGGGAGGTCCATGGTCATACAGGGACAGATGTAGCACCATTGAGGTGTCCATAGTTGTATGGGGACAGATGTCACGCTGTCAAGGTGTCTGTGGTTATCTGGGGACAGGTGCCACACTATCAGGGTGCCCATGGTTGTGTGGGGACATGTGCCACACTTTTGAGGTGTTCATGCTTGTATGGGGACAGGTGCTGCTATGTTGGAGTGTCTGTGGTCCTATGGGGACAGATGCCATGCTGTCAAAGTGACCATGGTTGTATGGGGCCATATGCCATGTCATTGACATGCCTGTGGTCATATGGAGACAGTTGCTACTACATTGGGGTGTCTGTGGTCATATGGGGACAGGTGCCATACTGTTGAGGTGTCTGTGGTTGTATGGGGACAGGTGCCCTGCCATCAGAGTGTCTTTGACTGTGTGGGGACATGTGCCATGCCATCACGGTATCCACGGTTGTATGTGGACAGGTGCCATGGTCATATGAGGACATGTACCATGTCACGAAGGTGTCCATGGTTGTATGGGGACACGTCACACTGTCAAGGTGTTCATGGTTGTATAGGGGCAGGTGCCACACCATTGAGGTGCCTGTGATTGTATGCAGACAGGTGCCACTATATTGGGGTGTCCATGGTCATATGGGGACAGGTGCCACACTGTCAAGGTGTCTGTGCTTGTTTGAGGATGTGTGCCACACCACTGAGGTGCCCATGGTTGTCTGGGGACAGGTGCCATGTTATCAGAGTGTTTGGTGGCTGTATGGGCACAGGTGCCACTCTCTTGGTGTGGTCATAGGGGACAGGTACCACACTGTCAAGGTGTCCCACAATGTTGGGGTGTCTGTAGTGATAAAGGGACAGGTGCCACAATGTTGGGGTGTCTGTAGTCATATGAGGACAGGTGCCACACCACTGAGGTGTCCAAAGTTATATGGGGACAGGTGCCATGCCAGTGAGGTGTCTGGGATTGTATGGGAACATGTGCCATGTCATCAGCGTCTGTGGTTGTATGGGGACAAGTGCTACTCTGTTGGTGTGTCCGTGGTCGTACAGGGACGGGTGCCACACTGTCAAGGTGTCCATGGTCATCTGGGAACAGGTGCCACCATCTCAAGGTGTCTGTGGTCATGTGGGGACAGGTGCCACACCAGTGAGGTGTCTGGAATTGTATAGGGACAGGTGCCATGCCATCAGGTGTGCGTGGTCAGACGGGACATGGATGTCCCTGCTTGGATGGGACATCAGCTGTGTGTGGTGGCATAGGGACATGCCACACTGCCAGGTGCCCATGGTCACATGGGGACACATGCCATGTCACCAGAGTCTGGTGGCCCTATGCTGTCAGGGGTGTGCACTCCTACAGTGTCACCTTTTGGGTGACACCTATGGGGACAGGTGGCACCACTGGCTGTGCCACAGGAATGGGATGGCAATGCCACCTCTGAGAGTCACCACAGCCAGGGCAAGACCTTGGTGTTACCCCCTCAGCCAGGTCATGTCACAAAACCCTCTGACCTTCACCATAGTGATGTCCCCAATCACCTGATGAGGACAAGGCTACTGGGACATGGCCACTGGTCTGAGTGTCACACTGGTCTGAGTGTCACCCCCATGACAGTGCCACCTCAGTGGCAATGGCCCCCATCACTATCCCCCTCCTCTATAATTGTCCCCCTCCCCAGCTGGTGACACTGGATGCTGAGAGGGGATGTGCCATGTCTTGTGGCTTTGAAACAGGACAGAGGTCATGTCACTGCACCACCAGCTCTGGCAGGGTACAGGGATGTCCCCAGGGGTGGCCATGCCATGATGGGGATGTGCCAGCTGCGTCATCCCACCCCTTCAAAGGGATTGTCCCACCCTTCCAAAGGGGGTGGCAGGAGTGTGATCCCACCCAGGGCCCCCATGGTGCTCAGTGAAGTGACATTCTGGTGGCTTTGTCACTGTCACTTTTTGGGGGGGATCCGGAGCTCCAGGTAGAGGGATGGCAGCGCTGGCACAGCATTCCCAGGTGGCACCATGCCGGCTGAGCCTAGAAGTCACCCAACAGGCTCTGCCAGGAGGGAACCGGCTGGGACAGGCACCGGGGATGGGACGTCAGCT
>NW_008663578.1:3507-4547 GCF_000695815.1 Acanthisitta chloris
GCTCCCATGTCAAGCTGCTGGTGGCACCCCAAAACGGTGCTGGTTGCACCCTAAAACAGTGCTGGTAGAACCCAAATGCTGCTGGTGGCACCCCAAAACAGTGCTGGTGGCACCCCAAAATGGCCCTGGTGAGACCCAAAAGGGCAATGGTGGCACCCAAAACAATACTGGGGATGCCACGAAATGATGCTGATTACACTCCAAAAAAGGTACTTGTGGCACCCCAAAACGATGCTGTTGGCACCCAAAATGCTGCCGGGGGCAGGGAGCACAAACAGTGCTGGTGACACCCCAAAATTATACTGGTGATACCCAAAAAGACACTGGTGACACCCCAAAAAGGCACTGGTGGCACCTAAGACAATACTGGTGGCACCCAAAATGATACTGGCGACACCCAAAACAATGCCAGCGGCATCCCAGACGGTGTTGGTGGCATCTAAACAGTTGCTAGTGACACCGCAGGCGGTGCTGGTGACCCCCCAGGACACTGTTGACCCCCAAAACGCCGCTGACCCCCCCCCCGCCGCCCCTGCCGCTGGCGGGGCAGGAAGCGCCGCGGGGGCCGCGGGTGACATGGCACTTCCTGACGCTCTGAGGGTTTGCTGGTGGCTTTGCACAAGCGACAGCAGCGAGGAAAGGGGGGGCAGGGGGTGACACCCGAAATAACAACCCCTGGGGCCGCGCCCGCACTGCCCCGAGGGCATGGACGGCGCTGGGCACCCGCGGCGACAGGTAAGGGCAGGGACAGCATATGGGGACACGCGTGGCTTGTCACACGCCTGGGGGGCTGAGGCTGAGCAGGAAACGGGTGCCAAGGGGGGGCTGGGAGGGAGGGAGGTCCCCTCGATGCTGTGAGGGTGTGGGGGAGCAATGAGACCCCCAAGTCCCCAGGGAGGTGGGATGGGTGGCTGGTCCCAGTGGGAAGTGGAGTGTCCCCAAGGTGGGATAGTTGCTGCCAAGTGGGGACACCACGGGGTGCTGAGTGGGGGATCGGTGTAGGGGGTCACCTCAGGGTGCTGCTTGGGGGGGGGGGGGGC
>NW_008663578.1:4559-7196 GCF_000695815.1 Acanthisitta chloris
GTTCAGGACTGTGGGTGACCCCAGGGTGCTGCTTTGAGGGGCTCAGGGCTGTGGGTGACCCCAAGGTGCTATGTTGGGGTATTGAGCAATGTGTGTGACCCCAAAGTGCTGCTTTGGGGGACTCAGGGACGTGGGTCACCTGAAGGTTCTGTGTCGGGGTACTCAGGTACGTGTGTCACCCCAAGGTACTGGTTTGGGGGGCTTGGGACTGTGGGTCACACCAAAGTGATGCATTGAGGTGTTCAGGGATGTGTGTGATCCCAAGGTGCTGCAATGAGAGGCTCAGGGCTGTGGGTGCCCCCAAGGTGTCACAGGGGGTGCTCAAGGCTGTGGGTGACCCCAGAGTGCTGTGCTGGGGTGCTGAGGGCTGCAGGTGACCCAAGATGCCATGTTGGGGTGTGCAGGCACATGTGTGACCCCAAGGTGTTGCATGGGGTGCTTAGGGATGTGTATCACCTCAAAATGCTGGGGGGGGGGGCTAAGGCTGTGAGTCACCCCAAAGGGTTGCATTGGGATGTTTAGGGATGTTGATGACCCCAAGGTGCTGCACTGAGGGGCTCAGGGCTGTGGGTGCCCCCAGGGTGCCATGTTAGGCTGCTCAGGGATGTGGGTCCCCCTAGAGCACTGTGTTAGGGTGCTGAGGGACATGGGTGACTCCAAGGTGCTGCCTTGCAGGGCTCAGGGACATGGGTCATCCCTAGGTGCTGCATTGGATGCTCAGGGACATGTGTAATGACCCCAAGGTGCTGCTTTGGCAGAGGGGGCTCGGGGTTGTGGGTGACCCCAAGGTGCTGCATGGGGTGCTGAGGGCTGTGGGTGCCTCCAAGGTGTCATATTGGGTGCTTAGGGATGTGGGTGACCCCAAGATGCTGTGTTGAGGTGCACAGGGCTGTGGGTGCCTCCAAGGTGCTACTTTGAGGGGTTCAGGGTTGTGGGTGGCCTCAAGGTGTCATTTTGGGGTGCTCAGGGATGTGGGTCACCCCAAGGTGTTGCATAGAGGGACTCAGGTATGTGTGTGACCCCAAGGTGCTGCTTTAAGGTGCTGAGGGCTGTGGGTCACCCAAGGGTGCTGTGTTGGAGTGCTCAGGGACATGGGTCACCTGAAGGTGCCATATTGAGGTGCTGAGGGATGTGGGTCCCCCCATGGTATCATATTGAGGTGCTCAGGGACATGGGTCACCCCAAGGTGCTATGCTGGGTGCTCAGGGACATATGTGACCCCAAGATGCTACTTTGGGGTACTCAGAGTTGTGGGTGACCCAAGGTGTCACATGGGGTGCTCAGGCCTGTGGGTCACCCCAATGTACTGCATTGCATGCTCAGGGACATGGGTCACCTCATGGTGCCACACGAGGGTGTTGTGGGCTGTGGGTGCCCCCAAGGTGCCATGTTGGGGTGCTGAGGGCTGTGAGTGCCCCAAGGTGTGATGTGTGAGGGTGCCCAGCCCAGCGTGAATCACCATTGCACAACCCTGGGCTGGAGTTGTGTCAGGCAGGGCCTGTGCTGCCCCTGAGTGGCTGGTGCCTGCCTGCAGGGGCAGGTGCTGATTGGTCAATGTGTCCACAAATTGTGCTGCTCTGTGAGCTGATTGGTCAGTGCCTCTACAGGTTGGTCTGATTGGTCAGCAAATTCTACAGGTGGTACTGCTCTGGCTGCTGACTGGTCAGCAAGTTCCACAGGTTTAGCTGCTCTGTGAGCTGATTGGTCAGTGAATCCACAAGTTGCGCTGCCATGGGTGTTGATTGGTCAGTAGCTCCACAGGTTGTGCTGATAGGTCAGTAAGTTCCACAGGTTGTGTGGCTCTGATTTCCCATTGGCTGATGGCTCCCAAGGCTGTTCCCACCCTCTCAGTGCCTATTGCCCAGTTGCTTCTGAGGGGGTGTGGCTTAATGTCTCTGCCTGCTGATTGGCTGAGCACGATGAGCTCTGGTTGGCCATCAGCTCCATCCCCTCTTCTCCCTACAGAAGGACCTCTCGTACCTGCAGCAGTGGCTGGAAGCTTTTGTCATGAACTTCGAGAGGTTCATCTCCCTCCCCTCGCTGGAGCCACGGAGGTGAGGGACCCCCTGCAGTCCTGGGTGCTGCACAGGTGACACCCCATGGGGACAGAGATGGCACTCACACCCCATTTGGGGCTTGTCTTCATCCACTGGTGGCACTCACACCCCATTTAAAGCTTGTCTCGTGCACTGGTGACACCTTGTGGAGACTCCGTTTGGAGCTCAGTTCATCACTTCGTGGTGGTTTTGCCCCATGCAGTGTGACGGGGACAGGGGATGTGGCACTGGGGGGTCACATCCTGCCCCTCCTCACAGGCCGGAGGAGTCGCTGTCGGAGATTCCAGTGCTCCCTCGGGAAGTGCTGCAGGTGCTGAACCAGCGTTTGGCACAGTGTGTGGCACAGGTGCCACGGGAGGAGGACGTTGGGGCCAGCCTGGGGCAGGCACTGCTGCTCCTCAAGTTCTTCATCATCATCTGCAGGTGGGTGACACTGCCCACGATGGAATTTTCACACGGAGGGGTGTCCAGAACTCCTGCCATCCCCCCCATCCATGGGTGTTCCTAGTTCCAGCACGGCAGGATCAGCCCAGCTCTGCCCTCAGGTGTTTGTCTTGTGTCCCCCCCCAGTTCCATCAGT
>NW_008663578.1:7229-9413 GCF_000695815.1 Acanthisitta chloris
TGCATCATGCCTCCCCCAAAGAGTAGTATCGCCCAAAATTGCTTCACAACACCCCAAAGCACAGTGTTTACCCCCCTAAAGTACATCACCACTCCCATTAAATCCATCATCCCCCCAAATTCCATTGTTCCCCGCAAAAGTGCATCATTCCCCCCAAGTTGTAGTATCCCCCCAAAAGTGCCTCACATCCCCCCAAAACACAGTATTCTCCACCCCCAAACCCAGGTTGCCTCACCACCCCCTCCCAAAGTGCATCCCAACCCCTCAGGATGAATTCGCCCCTGCAGTATTCTTTCTCCCATCCTTTTCCAGGAATCTGGAAAACATCCAGTCGGACAAACCCTCTGGCTTCATCCCAGAGGTGCTGAAGCTGCTGCAGGTCTGCATGACCAAGGTGGGTGCACAGGGGCCACCCCTGCTGTGATTTTGATGGGACTCAGGCACATGAGGATTTTTTGGGATGTGTGGGGTTAATCCTTCTCCATTTTTCTGGCAGCTGAGGAGTATCCCAGAGGAGGAGGGCAGCAGGATGCAGCTGGAGAATGGGATGCTCCATGCACTTCACCTCTGTGAGTGCTTCTTTGACCCTTACCAGACGTGGCGGAGGCAGCAGAGCGGGTGAGGAGGAATCCCCCTGCATCCCAAAATCCCTGTCCCATCCCAAATCCCTCTCCCAGTCCCATATTCCCACTCCTTCACCTCTGTCTTTCCAGGGAATTCATCAGTGCAAAGGAGAAGAGTAAATACAAGTTTGCTCCAGCACCTTTGCCCCCTGAATTTGGAACTTTCTTCCAAGGTAAAGAGGGATCCACAGGTGTGGGATCCATAGGTGTGCAGAATATCCAGGGACAGGTGGAGGATGCTGGAATAGGAATGGGATCAAGGAATATGTATAGGATCCTGGAGGGATATGGTGTTCAGGAGTGGATAGAAGATCCAAGGGCAATAAAGGATTCTGTACCTGTTCCAGGTTATCCTACACCTGTCCCTGAAAATATAGGATCCTATCCCTGCTCCAGGATACCCTATACCTGTCCCATGATTGTGATATGATTCCAAGGCAAATACAGGAACCAGTACATGCTCCAGGATATCTTACACTTGTCTTATGTCCTATATCCTATACCTATCCCAGGGTGTGATGTGATTCCAGGGCAAATACAGTATCCTACACCTGATCCAGGATATCCTACACCTATCCCACCGTTATAGGATCCTGGACCTGTCCTGGATCCTGAAGCTGGAATTCACTCCTGTACCACCTGGGGAGCCCAAAAACCAGTGCAAAGGGGATTTTTCTTCTGGGAAAGTCCCAAAATTCCCCTTTCTGAGGCAAAGCCGTTGCCAAAAACTCCCTAAAATTCACACCCTACACCCTCCCACCTGGAAATTCCCACATTTTTGAACAAATCCCTATTTTGGGGGACAAAAGTCCTCCCATGAAGCATCCAGAGATGGAAAATTAGGAGCATCCTCATCCTCTCTGTCATCAACAGGATCCAACATCCACGTGGGAGGGATTTGGGTAGAAGAGGGATTTTTTTCCCCTATTTTTTGGGGTAGAAAAGAGATATTTTTTGTTCCCTATTTTTGGGTAGGAAGGGATTGTTTTTCCCTATTTTTTGGAAGCAAAGGGATTTTTTCCCTGTTTTCTGGAGTAGAAAAGGGATTTTCCCCCCTATTTTATTGGGGCAGAAATCAGTTTTTCCCCCTTTTTTTGGGGGGAAAATGCTATTTTTCCCTTTTTTTGGGGGGGGGGGATAGAAAAGGGATTTCCCCCCTATTTTTTGGCTAGAAAATTGAATTTTTTACCTTTTTTCTTGGGTAGAATATGGATTTTTTTCCCCTTTTTTTTTTTTTTGCTAGAAAGAGTTTTTTGAGGTTTTTTTTGCTGTTTACTCCTCAAAGTAACCCATTCCCTCCTCATCCTCACAGAGAGTTTCCAAGCAGGAAAGCAGCTCCCTGAAACACTCCAGCTCCGACTTATCCACCTCTTTGGAGCCATCCTCTCTGGATCCAAGGTAGCATTGGGAACAATTGGGATCCTCACCCAAGTGCTAAACTCCAAAGTTTTCTTTATTACAAGCAAGAAAAAAAGCTGGAACGAAACCACTTAGTTTTCCAAAGCTTTTCAAAATCATATTTAAAATTCCAACCATAAATTCCTTGGGATTATCTTAAAAA
>NW_008663579.1:0-268 GCF_000695815.1 Acanthisitta chloris
CAGTAATTTACACGCCATGTGGATGTGCTTGGGGCCATGGTTTAGTGGTGGCCTTGGCAGTGCTGGGAGAATGGTTGGACTCAATGACCTTGGAGGTCTCTTCCAAGCTTAATGGTTCCATGATTCTGGAGGGCTCCCAGCCTGCTGTCTGGGTGGGATGCCCCCATGCTGTGGTGTCCACCCACCTCTCTGTTGTCACCACAGGAAGGGAAGGAGCTGGCCACCCGCAAGCCACAGTATGGCACAGTGGTGACGCAGCGGCTGGGGG
>NW_008663579.1:317-2347 GCF_000695815.1 Acanthisitta chloris
GCGGCGCCGCCGAGGAGAAGGGCCAACAGCTGTTCGAGGCTGAGCGCTCAGCGTTATATGCCCGCAGCTATGCGGAGCTGGAGAGCTGGCTGGGGCGGGTGCAGGAGGAGCTGCGCGCCGCAGAGAAGGTCAAGGACCTCACCGCCACCAACCTGCTGCTGAAGAGGTTGATGGTGAGTGGTGGCACCTCACAGATTCCTTTGGGAAGGGTGGGAGGTCTGAGGTGCTGAGTTTTGTCCCCGAGTGTGGTTTGGGGTCTCCAGCTTGGCTCTGCTCCCTGGCTGACATGGATTTGCACTGCTAGAGATTGGAAGAGCAAGTGGGAACATGGATGAAGGAGCTGGAGGAGCTGGGGCGGCAGGGCACCCCCAGGGACGTGCCAGATGCCACCGGGCAGGAGCAGATGCTCCGGCAGCGAGTTCTCGAGCTGCTGGAGCCACTGGAGAGGAAGAGGAAGGAGTTGGAGACTGCCAAGGCCATGTACCAGCTGGGGCGGGATCTGGAGGATGAGACGGTGAGCATCCTCGCTGTGGTGGGGTCTGGGGTGCCAGGGGCACTCATGGGTGCCATAGGGCACTCAGCAGATGCTCTTTCTTGCAGCTGTGGGTGCAGGAGCGGCTGTCCCAGGCAAAGTCAACAGATCATGGCACAGACCTTCCCAGCGTGCAGCGCCTGGCCAAG
This sequence comes from Acanthisitta chloris, assembly GCF_000695815.1. NCBI lineage: Eukaryota > Metazoa > Chordata > Aves > Passeriformes > Acanthisittidae > Acanthisitta > Acanthisitta chloris. Next base: position 999 of record NW_008663579.1, read on the forward strand.
AGGAACGAGGTGAGCCTGGGTGCCACAGCAGCACCCACTGCCCCAGATGGGCCCTTGGGACCACTCACCCTGTGGGTGACCCTCACTGTGACCTCCTGCCCCATGGCAGACGCTGCAGAAGGAGCTGGCAGGCCATGCCCCCCGCCTGGCCGAGGTGCTGTGCCGGGGTGAAGCAGCTGGGAGCGGTGAGGAGCCAAGCCCGGAGCTGGCAGCGCGGGCACGGGAGCTGCAGGCACTGTGGGAGTCACTGCAGGAGGAAGCAATCGCCCGGCAGCAGCGTCTGAGGGAGGCTGGAGAGGCCCAGCAGTACTACTTGGATGCCAGAGAGGCTGAGGACTGGGTCAGCGAGCAGGAGCTCTTCATGGGAGCTGAGGAGAAGCCAAAGGTGAGGGGTTGCTCCAGGTGGTGTCCCATGTCATGGGAGGTCTGTGCTGTGTCATGCTGTGCTGTGCTGGGACATCCAATGTCAACCCATGTTATGGCATGCCATGCTGTTGGACATCATCCATGTCTAGTAGCGCACACTGTGGTCTGTCATGCCCTTGCAAGCCATCCCATGCCATCTTGTGCCATTACAAGCCATGGATCCTATCCCATTTCATGTTGTGCCATACCATGTCATTACATGCCATCCTATGTCATTATATCCCATGCCATTACAGGACACCTGAAGAGTCATCCCATGCCACTATAAGGTCATCCCATGGGTCATCCCAGGCCATTACAGGTCATCCCTTACCACTATAGATCCACCCACCCCATGCCATCCCATGCCATACCATGCCCCAGTGAGGTCACCATTGCTCCCCACAGCATCAGATGGAGCCAGGATGTGCCCTTAGGGCAGGTGCCAGATCCAGACTCCAGTCCCTGTCCCTGGCTATGCCATGTGCTGATGGGCACCAGTGTCTTCTTGCCACAGGACGAGGAGAGTGGCTCGGTAATGCTGAAGAGACATCTCCGTCAGCTGCGCTCCATTGAGGACTATGGCCAAATCATCAAGGAGCTGGCGGGGAGGGCACAGCAGCTGCTCTCCGCCGGCCACCCCGAGGGGTAGGTGCCACTGCCATGTGTCCCCTGTCCCTCGGGTGTGGCCCTGTGCCCTCAGCACCGGGTGGGTGGGTGGTTTGGCCAGAGCTCTGGTAACTCTGGTTAGGCAGGGTGGTGGTGGCAGAGGGACGTGGGGAACACAAAGTGGGTCCTTCACCCCAGAAACCCCCCAGTTGTCAACATGGGTGGGTTGGGGACGTGTTTTCCCGAGTGAGAACTGGGTGTCTGTGTGCCGGGGCCGCGCAGGGAGCAGATCATCCGGCTGCAGGGCCAGGTGGACAAGCACTACGCGGGGCTGA
>NW_008663579.1:2376-2664 GCF_000695815.1 Acanthisitta chloris
CTGGAGAACATGTCCCACCTCTTCCAGCTGAAGCGGGAGGTGGAAGACCTGGAGCAGTGGATTGCCGAGCGTGACGCAGTTGCCTCCTCCCAGGAGATGGGACAGGACCTGGACCATGTCACGGTGAGGGTGCCAGGGTGGATGTGGTGGTTCTGTCAGGTAGTTTGGGAGGGGATGACTTGACTCTTCTTTCTCCCATGTAGCTCCTGCGGGAGAAGTTTCGGGAGTTTGCACGGGAGACGGGCAGCGTGGGGCAGGACCGCGTGGACCGGGTGAACTTGACCATTG
>NW_008663579.1:2697-7579 GCF_000695815.1 Acanthisitta chloris
CCATGGCTGAGTGGAAGGATGGGCTGAACGAGAGCTGGGCTGACCTCCTGGAACTGATCGACACCCGCATGCAGCTCCTCGCTGCGTCCCATGACCTCCACAAGTACTTTTATGACGGTGCCGATCTGCTGGCCCTCATTGCTGCCCGGCGCCAGGAGCTACCCCAGGACCTGGGCGAGGATGCTGGCACGGTGGAGGCTTTCCACCGCATGCACAGCGCCTTTGAGAGGGACCTCCAGTTGCTGGAGGCACAGGTGAGGCTCCATCCCAGCACAGATGTCACCACTCAGCATTCCCCATAGACTAGTGGAATGTGTTCCTGCCCATGGTGGAGGGTTGGACTAGATGGCTGTTAGGGTCCCTTCCAACCCAAGCTGTTCCATGATTCTCCATGCAGGTGCAGCAGTTTCGGGAGACGGCGGCGCGCCTGCAGACTGCCTATGCCGGAGAGAAGGCAGCTGGAATCCAGGAGCAGGAGCAGGAGGTGGCCCGTGCGCTGCAGGAGCTGCTGGAGGCGTGCAGTGGGCGCCGGGCACGGCTGACGGACACAGCTGACAAGCATAACTTCTTCAGCATGGCACGGAATCTGCTCTCCTGGATGGAGAGCACCGTCCGGCAGATCGAGACACAGGAGAAACCCAGGTATGGATGCACCTGGCAGGCACCCGGGAAGGGGCACAGCACCAATGGAACCACTGATGCCATCACTTTTGTGTCCCCAGGGATGTTTCCTCAGTGGAGCTATTGATGAAGTACCACCAGGGAATTAAAGCTGAGGTGAACGCTCGGGGCAAGAACTTCACCACTTGCATCGAGCTGGGCAAGAAACTGCTGCAGCGCAAGCACCAGGACTCACCAGAGGTGAGGGAATCAGGGATGGGAGCCGATGGGGACAGTACTGCCACAGCCACCCCTTGACATTGTCCCCTTGCAGATCAAGGCAAAGCTGGTGGAGCTGGTGGACAAGAGGAAAGCCATGATGGAGCTGTGGGAGCAGCGCTGGGAGCGGCTGCAGCTGTGTGAGTGCACTGGGGGTGCCAGGAGGACCGCAGCGGTGCTGGGTGGTGACCAGGCAGATGGTGGCAGGGGCTGAGCCCTTCCTGTCCCTCCCACAGTGCTGGAGGTGTGCCAGTTCTCCCGAGATGCCTCGGTGGCCGAGTCATGGCTCATGGCACAGGAGCCCTACCTGGCCAGCAGCGACTATGGGCAGACGGTGGATGCAGTGGAGAAGCTGCTGAAGCGGCATGAGGCATTCGAGAAGTCCTCAGCCACCTGGGAGGAGCGAATCGCTGCCCTGAGGAAGCTGACAACGGTGAGGAAGACTTGGGATGAGGCCTCTGCCTGTCCTGCCTCAGTTTCCCCACCAACCCCTAAACCTTGCACCCTCTTTCCTGCCAGCTGGAGCTCTTGGGCGGGCGGTCACTGCGTGAGGGGCTGGTTCGGGATGGGACGACACGCTCTGAGGCTCCCGACTACCGCCTGGATCTGGATGGGGAGCTGGAGCCTGGGTAAGAGGTGCCACCACCATTCCATGTCACCACAGACATGGTTTCCAATATCTCTTATCAAAACATTAAGGATTTTTTTAGTATTAAGGGCTTTTTTTAGCAATTTGCCCACTCAGAAGAGTTAATTGATGCTGATGGAGAGATGAAGGTCAAGCCTCACCCTGATGGGGTTTTCGTCCTTTGGGGGGAACAGGAGAGAACAGCCAGCCCCAAATCCCTGTGGGATCACATCTTGGGCAGAGATGCTAAGTAGCTGCCTCCCTGTACAGGTCAGAGGAGGAGGACGAGGAGGAGAAGAGGAAAGACTTGAGCACACAGGACACTTCGCTACCCACCACAGATGGACCAGAGCCGGTCAGTTCTTGAGTTTAGCTTTTACCTCCCCTGATAGCCAGAAGGTGTCCCTGCATGACCCCCAGGCTCCTGGCACCCCCTGTGACTGTGACCACATCGTGTTGGTGATTCCCTGCATCGCATCCCTCACCTTTTCCTTGCCTTGAGTTGAATAAATACTAAATGACCCCAAAAAGGCTGGGTGGGTGGAGGGGTGCTGCAGTTCCCCTTCCCCCTGACTCCTGGGTTGACATGCGGGGTGGCACCCATGGGTGCACATGTGTGTCTGGGATTGGTACAGCAGCCAGAGCTGGAGTGTCTGCCCTGGGGTGGGCAGATCCCGGCCACCATGTCACCTCAAGAGACATCATCGCGGGATGGGGCATTGTTACCCTGTGGGACATCATCACCTGAAGGGGCATCATCACCCCTTGGGGCACCCACACCCTGCAAGATATCATCACCCCATGGGGCACTGTCACTCCCTGGGGCATCATCACCTCGTGGGACATTGACACTTCGTGGGACATGGTTACCCTGTGGGGCATCAGCATCCTGTGGATCATCATCATGCCACAGGAGATCATCACCTTCAGGGGCATCACCACCCCAAGAGACACCATCTTTGTATGGGGCATTGTCACCCCATGGAGCATTGTCACTCTACAAGGCACTAGCACCCTGTGGGGCAATATTACCCCCCACAGCATTGTCACCCTGTGAGGCATCATCACCCCACAGAGCATTGCCACCCTCATCAGGGCACTGTCACCCCAACTGCCAGCCACCCTATGCTCGCTGCCAGCCTCTCTGCTCCTCCTGCCTGCTCTGCCTGTGTGGGGAAACTATGGCTTTCTGGTGGCTCTGCCTGCTTGGCGACAGGAACCCCTTCTGCCTCTTCTGCCTGCTTGGGGACACAGGCATCTGCTAGCTCTTCAGGGACAAGATCATATTTGCCTGCCTGGAGACAGGATCCTTGAGGACCTACTCAGGGACAAGATCATTTCTGCCTGCTCAGGGACATGGGCATCTTCTGGGGACAGGGTCCTGTGCTGACAGCCTGGGGACGCAGTCACTTTCATCTGCCTGGGACAGGAGCCTCCTCTGCCTGCCTGGGGACAAGGCTACTGCCAGCCTGCTTGGGGACATAGGCATCTCCTGCCTCCCTGGGGACAGGGTCTTGTTTTGCCTGCTTGGGGACACAGGCATCTCCTGCCTCCCTGGGGACAAGATCATTTTGGCCTCCCTAGGGGCAGGATACTTGAGCAGCTACATGGGGAGATCATTTCTGCCTGCTCAGGGACATCGGGATCTTCTGCCTCTTTGGGGACAGGGTGCTGCTCTGCGTGCTTGGGGACATGGCCACTTTATCTGCTTGGGGACAGGATACCACTTTGCCTGCTTGGGGACATGGGCATCTTCTGCCTCCTTGGAGACAGGAGTGAGAATCCCTTCTGGCTCTTCTGCCTGCTTGGGGGCAAAATCACCTCCATCTGTGAGGAGACAGGATCCCTGAATACCTACCTGGGGACAAGATAATTTCTGCCTGCTTGGGGACATGGCCACACATTCATCTGCTTGGGGACAGGAGCCCCATCTGCCCACTGCCAGCCTGCTTGGGGACATGGCATCTGCTGCCTGCTTGGGGACAAGATTACTTTGGCCTCTGTGGGGACAGCATCCTTGAGGACCTACTCAGGGACAAGATCATTTATGCCAGCTGGAGACAGATATCTGCTGGCTCCTCCTGTGGCACCCAGCTAGATGGGTGTCCCTTTTGTTGGGCACCACAGCCCCTGACTGCATCCCCCACTGTCCCCAACCCCTGGGCTGGGGATAACACCATGGTGGCTCCCAGGACTGCACACCTGTCTCAGCTCAAACCCATCACCCCAAATCTAAGGGTCACTAGCACTGAGACCTGGGGAGCCCAGGGCTGGACCATGATCCAGCCACTTGCTGGGTGTCCTCCCAGTAACCATCAGTTCCTGTGTACTGGAGCTGGTGGGGTCATTGGCACTGAGCTGAGGGTCCCAGCTGCTTGCTGGGGTCCTCTCAGTAGTCACTAGTTCCTGTATATTGGAGCTGGTGGGGTCTCAGACACTCACTGGTCTTCCCAGTAGCCACCAGTTTGCTTGTACTGGATCTGGTGGGGTTACTGGCACTGCAGTGAGGGTGCCAGAGCTAGACCATGACCCAGCCACTCAATGAGGTCCTCCTATTAGCCACCAGTTCCCATGTACTGGATCTTGTGGGGCCACTGGCACTGTCCTGAGGATCCCAGGGCTGGATTATGTCCCAGCCACTCACTGGGTCCTTCCAGTAGCCACTAGTTTGCATGTACAGCATCTGGTGGGGTCACTGGCAAAGTGCTGAGGATCCCAGGGCTGGATTATGTCCCAGCCACCCACTGGGGTCCTTCCAGTAGCCACCAGTTTGCATGTACTGGATCTGGTGGGGTCATTGGCACAGTAGCCACCAGTTTGCATGTACAGCATCTGGTGGGGTCATTGGCAAAGTGCTGAGAGTCCCAGGGCTGGACCTTGCCCCAGCCACTCACTGGGGTCCTCCCATTAGCCACCAGTTCACATGAACTGGATCTGGTGGGGTCATTGGCACTGAGACCTGAGGGTCACCCCTAGGCCACCAGCTTGAGGACTATGACCCTGTGGTGGCAGTGACCCATGTACACATTGCCATCACAGGAAAATTGGCAAAGTGCTGAGAGTCCCAGGGCTGGACCTTGCCCCAGCCACTCACTGGGGTCCTCCCATTAGCCACCAGTTCACATGAACTGGATCTGGTGGGGTCATTGGCACTGAGACCTGAGGGTCACCCCTAGGCCACCAGCTTGAGGACTATGACCCTGTGGTGGCAGTGACCCATGTACACATTGCCATCACAGGAAAAGCCACCACCACCTCAGCACACATCTCTTGGTGGTGGTGGGCGACACCGCGGCATAACCGCACTGTTGCCTTGCGACAGCTGGCGCCGAGGACGGGTGACGAGGAGCCAGTGTCACTGACCCCACGGCCACC
>NW_008663579.1:7626-8031 GCF_000695815.1 Acanthisitta chloris
CAGCATCCAGCTGGAGGGCTACCTCGGCCGCAAGCACGACTTGGAGGCAGCCACCAAGCGCGCGTCCAACCGGTAGGCACGGTGGTGGCGGCGGTGGTGACCACGGTGTCCCCGGGCGGTGGTGACACTGTGGTGACGCGGCGCTGGTGCAGGTCGTGGAGCACGCGGTACTGCGTGCTGCGGGGCGGCCAGCTCGCCTTCTTCAAGGATGCCAAGAGCCGCGCACTGGGGCTGCCATGCCAGGGCGAGGAGCCCCTGGGGCTGTGGGATGCCCGCTGTGAGGTCCCCGCTGGGTACAAGAAGAAGAAACATGTCTTCAAGCTCAGGTGAGGACACGGCGTGGCATGGGGTGGCACAGTGGCACGGGGAGGCACAGTGGCATGCGTGGCACTGGTGTATGTGTTC
>NW_008663580.1:0-1750 GCF_000695815.1 Acanthisitta chloris
ATTAATACTAATAAAATTGCTCTATTGAAAAATAACAATAAAATAATAAATTTTTTATGAATAATAAAATAATAAAATTGATTTATTGATAAATAAATATAAGATCAATTTATTATTATGTAGCAATAAAAGTATTATTCATTTCAATCAATGTATAAATTGATTCTATCAATATAATATCATTTAATACCTTGTCATGATGAAAGGCAATTAAAACAACAAACTTCAACACAAATGACAATTAGATCTTGGGAACTGAGATAACCCAAAGAAATGGAAGAAATACAAATTAGGGTGAGGTCTTAATTACAAAAATGTAATTAAAATGGGCTAAATAAAGAGAAATATTGTGATGTTATAGGAGATAATGAGTGTATCAATGCCAGATCAATAGCAACACCCATGGGAAAGAGAATTCTTGTATAATCATAGAAATATGGTTAAAATGATGTAAATATCAGTGCAAAGAGATGTGAAGGGAAGAAAATGATAGAAAATTAACGATGGATAAGTATCAATATCCATAGAAATGGAAATTAGAGCAATCTGGGATGATAATCAAAGTAATAGAAAGGGAAATACACATCATATCAACCATGGGATATAATCAGGCGTAATTAGGCTATGATTAGATGTTAATTATGTGTCATCTCATTGTGTATAATTGTATGTTATTAATGCATATACAACAGGTCCAATAACATCCATTGTATGTCTACACATAGGGAATATTTGGGAATATTAGGGAATCTTAGGGAATATTAGTACTTAAATCTCTGAATCTAACTCTCAGCTAACGAACATCGATCTAATTAACTGACAGCATAGAAATATGGGTGTAATTAAGTTCATTATTGGCACATAATTAAAGCATTGAAATCTCATTGGGTGTGCAAGAGGTTGCTCCAATGTAAACCTCCGTCGCATGCCACGCGTTCCTAGAGATCCAAGCACATCCCAGTGATCCCAGTAACCCAATCCGTGGGATCGTGGCCTCCCCCAACACCTCCCACCTGTCCTCACCTCTCACCTGCACTCAGGGTTTGCTTGTGGCTTCCTGGGGAAAGAAAAGATCCAAAAAGTCCTGGTTTTCATGGGTTTGTGGACAGAAAGTGCCGCAAAAAATTCCCTCTGAGGTCTCCTCTGGGATCAAATCCCATCAGGAACACCTTGGAGTGATGTCAACTCCAGGATGCAAAGATCCCCTGGAGTCACCTGAGGTCACTACAGGCAATTCCCAGAATTCCTCAGTCACTTCCCAGCCTGTTTTGGCTCCAGTTTGGGGAATTTCCAGCATTAAGTTATCCCTGGAGCTTTCTCGTTCCACTCATGGAATCTCGTGGGGTTTATCCATGAGATCTCCCAGAGGGAAACACAAACACTTAGAATCACATGGAACCATCGAGGCTGGAGGAAACCTCTAAGATCATCAGGTGCAACCCTTAACCTGTCCCTGCTGTAACCCCAAACCTTAGAGCATCTCTCCAGCACCAGGTGCAGATGCCTCTTGGACACCTCCAGGGATGGAGACACCACCACCTCCCTGGGCAATATCCCATGGCTCCAATGCCATTCCCTCTGGTTCTCCTTTCAGGCAGCTGCAGAGAGCAGGGAGGTCACCCCTGAGCCACTTCCCAAAGCTGAACACAACTCCCTCAGGTGTTCTAGGCCTCTGCACAGCCTTATGGGACACGTGGTCTAGACCTTTCATGAGCCTCATTGCCATGTGCTCTGATGAGCCTCATGGCCA
>NW_008663581.1:0-2030 GCF_000695815.1 Acanthisitta chloris
CCCTACACAATACAAATCTTCCCCAAACTTGACTCCCAGAGTAAGCTGCAATGGCTAATACCCTTGCAGAACACAACTGCTATTGCATACAAATCTAGCTGAAGACTGTAACAATATCCTGCACCATTAAAAGATCTTAATCACATTTACTGTAAGCATAAAATAATTACAGTTTGGTCCAGACCCTACAAAAATATTTTACCCGACTCCCACTGAGGCCAAAAGAACTTTTGTCCTAGACCTCAGTGGGAAAAAATCCAAAATCATGGGGAAAAAAAATCCCCACCATACAGACCTACAATAAAGTACTGCACATGGTAGCTTTTATCCCAGGTTTCAAGGTAATAAAACACTATTACAACATGTCTGGCATTTCACAGACGAAGGAATTAATATTTTATTACATATATAAACATATTCTTAAAAGCAACTGGGGTGTAAAATCTCTGGCAGAAAAAACTTCAAGGTGCTAAAATTCTTCACCCTACCACTTTGGCCATAAAAGAGGCATTAAAATAAGTTAGAAGGAGTGGCTAAAAACTACAAAAAGTTAAGCACAGCTCTGATAATTGCTTGAGCCCCTCCACACCTCACAGTGCCCAAACTAAGCTGTTGTGTTTGAGCAAACATGTATTTGTGAGTCAACTGACTCAAGGTTCAAAGAAGGAACTGCTGCAGAAGCAGGTGGGAGAAGTATTCATGGTGAACTGCTGCCTCTTGCTGGCTTTCCCCACACAGATGTAGGTCAAGTCTCAGTTCTGCAGTTAAACAAATCCCTTCAGACAGGTCCTGAACTGAAACTCAAACACCTAAGCTTGTTCTCCCCATCAGCACAAGACTCCATGAGTTTTGGGGGCACCTATTAGTTTCTGGCTTCAGTATTTATATTCTTTTTTCTTCTTGCTTTCATAGCAGTATGACAAGCTGTACTTAATTTAAAAAAAAACACTGAAATCAGAGGATTCTTACTTAGCCTCATAGTTGTGTGAAAACAGCAATCACAGTTACTTCTGCCACAACTACTACCCTTAATGCCAGTTGTCTTTTGCTGGAGATTTACTGGAACCAGACTTGACCCACCATGAGGACTTTAAAAATAAACCCATACAAGATGAGGCATTTACCTGTTTATCTATACACCCAAATTGCCAGGACCATGTAGTGTTATAAAGGAAAGGCCTCAGGTCAAACCGGTTGTCATCTGGGCTGTAGTTTTCAGCATGGTAGGAAGGAGTGAGGGTGGTCATTTTATGTCTGTTAACTGAATACATCCTGAAGAAATGCTTAACCTTGGATGCCACCTGGTGTACAGAAAATATAGCTTTTAAGCAGATGAAGTTTCTTAGTGTTTAAAAGGTGTAGAGGAGAACAATGTTTTGAGGACTGTGTTCTGCCTTTACACAGTGTAGGTAATTCTTCCAAGGCAAGAGCCATTTGTTGTCTCAGAACACGTAACCAAAGGTTCCAAGAGTAGTTGGCTGTCTATACTTCAGAGAACAATTTTCCCCTGAAGGTGTAGTTCTGAAGTAATTGTGTTCAAATTACCCAATTACTGTTTTAACAATTTGCAACACAGACAACAAGCTCCATTTAAAGAGATGCATAGCAGCTTTTTCAGCATATTCTGCTACAGCTGTGGAATAATCCCTAAACACAAATTAATTAAACTATCCCTTTCAGTTAAAAGGAACTCAAGCTTTCTCCAAACATACTCTATTTTGGCAAAGCATTTTTTTTCCCTCTGGTATATTACCTCTCTTGGAGTGCAAATTTCCTTCCACATGTTAATCAGCTTACAGAACATACTATATGGTCCAGCCTTGGCAATTTTTCTTAGTTTGCCATAGATGGAGAGCTCTGCATAGGTCATCCCCATATCTGCCTGAAAACACACACAGAAAGGCACAGAAAATCTTAACAATGAAAATTATAATTAGTAGCTTTATGGAGCAATTACAACAACCCAGTTTAATTGAACAAACATCAAAATGAAAATGCCACTGTCAAAAAGACACAGTAATATTATGAGC
>NW_008663581.1:2084-15194 GCF_000695815.1 Acanthisitta chloris
CCTTAGAGGTAGTTGTTAGGCTTACCAGTCCTCTCTTTTCCAAGTGGACAGCAAAGAAAAGGACATGGGGACAAGAGTAAGGGCTTTGTCACCAGTCATTTCAATAGTAATAAGGCCTTGACTGACTCTCTTTTGATATTAGAAAAACCTTGAACTGAATTTCAGAACCTTCTAAGTATCCAAAAATCTAAAATCATTAAAAAAAAAATTAACTTGCTGTTTTGGAAAGTACTGTCAGCATAGACAGGGCTAGTGTGGGATCCTAGTGCCTTGTCAGCAGCCTTAAGCCTGTTTACAAAGAAGCTTGTCAATAAGCAGGGAGACATACAAGAACAAGCAACAGTTATTGGACAGAACACAAGTTTTGGGGTAAGGCTTACCAGAGCATTTTAAAGGCACTGCCCATTACCTCATCAGTTTGAGCTACTCGTCCATCCACCAGGGGCTCTAACTCTGCAGTGGGTGGAGCTGACATGATACTGTAAGAAAAAGGTAAAACCAAAACCATGAGTTCTATCCAGTCTTATGAGCACTAGTTAAGAAACTGAGTGGTTTGTCCAAAATCAGGTGCTTTACTCAAAGCTTTTTCAGGGCACAGGCTGCCAAAGGACTAGACAAATCTAAAGAAGTGGTACCTGTAGCTGTTCTAGGTTTAAAAAACGATGATTTATACACAAAACAAAGCATCAGGTTCAAACAGCTCCTTCAGTGGGATTAATTCCACAAATGCTTGCATGCAGTAACTCCTAAGCCTGCTGACATTTTCAGCACCCATCAGCATTGTGTAAGCTTACACAATCCTTTAAAACCAGAGGGATGTGCAGGATACTGTATTAGCACTGGAAGTGTTACTGCAGCTTAGCTCTGTCAGTGGAGAAAACCAAACTGCAAAGGCCACAACATGCTGCACACAATTAGAGTGACTGAATCCCTGCTCAGTGCTCACCTCCTGAGGGCTGTGAGCTGAAAGTTTTCAATGCAATACTGTATGAAGTTCTTCAGATCAGTCTTGCTGATTCCACCAATGGGGTTGATATCAGCACTTGAGCAATCATACTTGGTCAGGTAACCACGGAGACTGAGCAAGACAGAAACGTTTATACAGTAATAGTAAATAAGAATGCAACCATAGGATAACATATAAACATTTATAGTAAAGAAATTTACATGTAGAACAAAGCAAGGGAGAAACAGACAGCACATTGTTAACATAGTTGTACCCATAAGGCAAACATTCATGCTAAAGCCATGACACTGCCAGGAGAAGATGATACTTTACACAATTATGAAGCACTGCAAAACTACTCATGTTAAACCAATATATCTGATGCAAAACAATTAAAATACTGTGCTGACCACTTAGAAAAATAAATCCCCAAGCACCCACAGAACCAGCACACAGTACTCCCACAGCCTTTAAAGGTCCCACAGTCTTACAGGGATTGCTTTAATCTTCAAATACTCAGCTCGAATAACAGTGGTCCAGACTTTAAAAGCTCTTTTTCAACTCAAAGTTCACATCTTAATCCCTAATACAGTAATTGAAAACACAACCAATTGGGAAGTTAACCTAGTGAATGCACAGGCAAGCTCTACTGAAAACAGCACTTCAGTGGAAGCTGTGGCAATACTTGGGCTAAACTTCTCAAAAATGCACAGTTTTCCATTCAGGCCAATTTAACTATTTTCCTTAATTTCACTGTTATCAGTGTATTCTTAGGTTGTTGCCTCGTCTGAGTAATAATCTCCACTGGGATTTGGTATAGTTGCAAGGAAATGCAGTAACCTGTTCCCCCTGGGTTTGGGTTTCCAGTTTTCACCAACCTTTCATCCACATTGGCTGATCCCAGCACTAGCAGCCCCCCTGGCATGCCACGAGCCCAAAGTGTCAGCTGAGCAAAAAGGTAGGCAAGGACCATTCTTATTCTAGCCTGCAAAGCAAAATGTAAGGGTAAACAAATTTATAAAGCAGAATAATTTCTCCCCACTCTTATCGATCAATTCCCTAAACGAACCCATAAAGAACAAAATGTGAAGGGATAAGTGTTACACCAAGGATGGTCTTGTGGAGAAAATGCTGACTACACTTAGGAAAGCCAAGTTCAGCATCTGCTACTCCACAGACTTACACGACTGAGCAAGTTTGTTCTCCTCTGAATTGCAGAATGGGGAGTAGTTGCCATTTTCTACCTCCTACAAAACACTAATAAGGATCCACGAGGGACAAAGTATGCAGATAAATCATCTGTCTACCACAGCCTTTTATAGAGTACATAAATCCCTTTAGAGTAATGCATAACATTTGTAAAAAGTTCACTTTGCTTCTGTCTCCATTCTGAAACTTTTCCCAAGGATGGCAATAATACCAAACCAACCTGGGATTCAGTCTCCAGCTCCAGCCACAATTGTGGGTGATGTTAAGCAAATCACCACACTCCTCTGTGACCAGAGCCTGTTCTGTTGCAAAAAGCTGATAGAGGATGCAGTGTTTGCTTCCAGGGAACACAGCTGAATTTCTCTAGTAATAGCAGAGGGAGAAGGATCAAGTCCTCAGCTAACAGGAACTAAGAACAGGATAACCAACATTTAGCCAGAATTCAAGCAGAGTTGCTGGTTAGGTTGGAAGCTTTTAAGAAGAGGCCAAAATAAGCCTAATGAAGGTTAAATACCTTCTGATGTTAAAGTAAAAAGATTCTCTTCCACCTTCTAAAACTGAGGACATGTAGGAATTGAAATGGGTAAGCTTTGTATCTCATTCAGAGCCTTCTAAAGGCTGCTAACATTCACCAGAGCAAAGTACACATCAGCAGTATTTTTGGGTCTTAACCTGTCACAACCCCACTGGACTCTGACTTCTTGTTAGAATACTTTGCTGCTTGTTTTCCTAACCTGGCAGTTCTCTGTTGGGATCTTTTTCTGAACAGCACCTAGGCCAATGCTATTGATGGGATCCAGGCATGTGCTATTCCTTCCTGACCATTCTACAAAAGTCACAAACAGTAATTTTCTTGGTCTTTTCATGAATTCTGCTGCAGACAAGCAATTCCCAGAAGCCCATGAATCTTTAGGGGCACACCACAAATTCAGGTTTTCACAGTACATCAAATGAGGAGCCCCTTTGGTACCTGAGCATTTTGTACTCTTCAAAAATGAATCCAACCAAAAGGGGCTGACCTGATTGAGCCCACCTGGCACACACCTGCACGTTCTGCAGTGCTAGGCTTTCTCTGCTGCTCCCTCCATAGACAGAAAATCGAGGAGTCCGACCTGTCACCACGCTGAAAATTCCCACAACAGCTTTCACAGCTGCATCTATGTTCAGATTGATGTGATAGCTGAGAAGAATCCAAGCAGAAGTGACTCAACTAGCACAATCTGACTATATAAAAGAGCATCAAAAAAGAGCAAAAAACCCACCCATCACATGATGTTTCAAGGCTGCTAACAGCTCAAATCTGGTATGAAGAAACTTAGGAAAGCGTTAACACTTTCCAGAGTCTGTCCCCAAACTTCCATGTCCTTCACCAAATGCTTCTAAGTTTGCTTACATTAACACTTAAATATTAATATCTATAATACTCCTACCTAACACACCTCCTATTCCTCTCTTATTTTTTCCCCATTCCGGAGTTTGAAAGTTTTAGATAAAAGTCTTGGCCAGAACATGCATTTTTTTTCCCAGCACTCCTCAGCCTGTACCTGCCTATTTGCTCAGCCAGAAGTTTAGCCCTGTTGCAGGTATCCTGGGAGGAGTTCTCACTAGCCATGTAGCACGTGGTAAAGATACGCCTGCAGAATTCCCGAGGATCCTCAGGGATGTAGGACTCATCGTTCACAATCCTGCGTGCATCAGCCAGCACCTCTGCATCTGACAGCAAGGCAGAACAAACAGAACAGCAGTGGAAATTGTTGTGCTTCTGCTACCCAGGATAGGCAAATATCTTGTACATTCCTTGTGTTCCAATTAAGCTTTACACACATTCCAATCAAGCTTTACACTGCCCCTCACAAATGACTCCACCATTTCACTTCCCAAACAAATTTTCATGTATCAAAGGATTACTGATTTTGCTGCTGATTTTGAACATGGAAATATTAAATTCATTTGATTTATTAATGAACCTCCATATAAAACATCACCCAATAGGTGCAAAGCTTTGCTAAATGCATAAAATATACTTAACCAGTTTAAGAGATTGAACTGTGCCTAACCATGTTTTGAAGGGCTGATTTTAATAGGAGGGCAAAATTTTCAGGCTGAACTGAAATTCCCAAACTACAGCAGCCAACATTTGAACAATACTTTAGTCAGAAACTAGTCTGAGTGCCACAGGCAATTCTTCAACTGAAAATTAAAACTAGTAAGTCAATTCAAAGAATCTGAACCTGGACACACATTTTTGCTGGAATTTCTGGATATCCAAAGGACTCCATTAAAGAGTTTGCCATTCATGACCTCTTGTGTCTACTGCACCCAGTCAGCATTAACTTGTCCATACCCATGAGTGGCCAGACACACACATCTACTTACTTCCATTCTTGACTGCCAGGCAAACCTGGTGACACATCGAGTACACTATGCAGGCTGTAGCAGAGCTGTCAATTCCACCACTAAGAGGTAGGAGAAATCCTGCCTTGAAAATAGAGCAAAGAAGAAGATGCTTCACTTAACAAAACTAGAAAAAACCATGTATTGTGCCATTCAGAAACACGGAGTGACAGGTGCATTGTTCAGCTCTGCTCATGTTCTACTGAGGAAAAACAAACAGCAAACAAACCCTCTTTAAACTCATCATCTGGATTATCAAACAAGTAGTCAGTGTAAACCTTTGGGCTAGAAATACTTCCAGTATGTTTTTATCTTCCAGTAAAAGAGAAGAGCTAATAAAAAGGATTACATTTTTCACATATACTTCTGAATTACTAGTTCATGTCACTCTGCTTATTTTAAAACATCCCTGTTATACCACTAACATTTTTCTTATTAAAAACAGTGTTTGAATGAAAAATAAATCCCCTTTGTTAGGTAAGCTTGACTGCTGCTTTCAAGGAAAGCAAGATTCCCAGGGGAAAGGTGCAGAGAGCATACTGAAGGCACACACTGAACACAATTTTAAGTCAGAATGAGTGAAAAACTCAAACCTTGCACCTTGGACTAACAGCCCTTTGCATTACCAGCAGCACAGCATAGTATTGCCCCTGTGGCACAGAAGATGTGTTTGCCAAGACAAAGAACAAACCCAGTTGTTGTTACCTGTTTGCTGCGCCTCAGGTAGTCCCAAAGCCAACATGCAGGTCCAAGGCTGAAATTATAGAACAAAAGTACTCTGGAATGAACATAATTATTATGGAATAACACCTAAGCAAGTCAATGTATTTACTGTGGTCTTCTAATGAGGTATTTAGATTTAAGTAAAGAAAATAACATCTTACATTTACCAATTTCTTTGGTTGAGTTTTGGTTGACTTTTTTTTAAAATCAAAATAATTTTCAAGGAACAGATTCAGTATTTGATTACCTGATCTCCTCTTCAGGACTATGATGTCTCCACTGGATTGGCATACAGGTAGGTACAGCTATATCATCAGGACACAGAGCAAAATTCACTTTCACCCTGGGATAAGGATTCACTTTACTTGCCTAAGCAACAGTACAGAAGAATTCATAAGACATCAATTTTAGTGTAGCATATACCTATAAAACATCAGATCTATAGAATACCATGAAAATCAAGACATGCAAATACTTTTTAAATCCAATAACTGTTCAAAGTTAGCAGAGCTTACAAACATAACCTCCCTAGAGAATTCTTACCGCTAAGTTACGGGATGAAATCTCTGCTCTGTAACTTCGAACATCCTCCAAGTCCAGAGTGGCAACCAGCACCTCCTGTGGAAAGACTTTCAGCATTATATGGATTCTACACAAACAGATAAACAATGCTTTGGCAGGCCTGGGCTACAAAAATGTTGGGAACGTTTTTCAGTACAGTTTTCTATGCTCACTTCACAAATCACTTCTGGCTCAGCAGAATTACTTGGGTTTGAAAGTGCGCACAGCCAATTTGCCTCACTGAGTACACTCAAACCACAACTAGTTTCAGATGACTGAACAAAAGGTTCACCATCAGCTGTGGCAAAGGAAAGGGCAAGAAGCAAACTGGGCAAAGAGATGAATTTGGCACATAATGTGAGGAAACTACAACTTTGATGAATCTACTGAGAAAGGGCTTTCTGAAGTAAGGCTCAACCTATCAAGCCTTTTGTCTACAAAACTGTGTCATTAGGACACTGCAATCTTTGCCCTGTTTCTCTTTAAATAAGGAAATATAAGTTAACAGTCACTGCTCAACGTGGGGATTGCATACACAAACATTTTCACGAGGTTCTTCCACTGTGACACCTCTTCCTCCCTCGCAGAAGCAGGAGATCAGGTCTGGGCAGTATGAGTAGGAAAAAACTTGGATCTAGTTGAATAGCATAGTAAAAATACACCTTTTTTAGTCTAGAGACATGGGCCTACTGTCTGCAATGTCTGGAAAGTGTTGAGCATAAAATGTAGTCTTAATTTCAGCTTAATTTCAGCTACAGGGTGAGTATATTACCACATCATCCAGTGAGAACTGGGATCCTTGTGCAACTGTTTCTCCATTCATTGAGATCATGGCACAGCCATCATAATACAGACGGTCACCATCACAGCCTTTCTGGTTAGCTAAAACATATATTCCACCATTCTGGGAGGGAAACAAACATGCAGGAACAAAAAAACCTGTTCAGAATACAGCACCTGACAGCAGGTTAAAAGACAAAAAGTTATTTCTCTGGTCCTGCCTTTCTTAGGATCATCCTCTCTCTTTTCATGGTAAATGATTTATGGCTGTGACTCTTGTCATTTGAAAAAGTACTTTGCATGTGATATGCATGACAAAAAGCAGTAATTACATGAGTAAATGAAGTAAGTGAGCTCTCCCCTTCACACTGCTGAAAGACAGGAGTCTTAGGTTAGTAGCAAGAGCCATTCCCTTAGCCCAAATAGAATTGAGATTCTAAGTTCAAACTGGCATTGAGAAAAGCAGGAAGATGATGACAGAAGCTGTGTTTGGATACTGAGGACAGAGCAGATACTGTCAAATATACCCAAAGCAAATTACAATGACAAAGCAGCTGCACATTTTTCACAGTGTAATGTACACTCACTGCTTTATTTTTGTGTCTATCACTATTAGATAGAATTGCAATCTAATTACTTAATGTCTTCTCTTCTTGAAAACAAACAGAGCTCTGTGTCCTGTCACAGGAGAGGAGACTGTTTTAGAAAACACATGAGGGGCACAACCAAAAAAAAATTAATTATCTTTTTGAAATACATACCTTTGCTGTGGCAGAATTCACCAAATCCACACGAGCGTGAGCCTTACGCAGCACGTGGTGACTCCCAGAAGAGTTAGTGAAGATTTCCACCCCATCAAGCCCCATCTCAATGTGAGGGCTGTCCAAGTGAAAGGCAGGAAAATAAATCAGCTGGCAATACTGTGCTGTGAGTACTGCAGGTATGATTTTAAATCACTAACAAACAAAAACAACTAACTCCTTGTCGGTTTTCTGCATTTCTGAGCTCAAACCAGGATAGGACTTTGAAAAATATTTATTTTCTTGCATTGCCTTACTGTTCTGTCCAAGCCCAGCCGTGGCTGCAGAGGTCAGGAGAGTTTGTGCTCATTCTCCTCAGCTCTATAGAAGCCCAAAGAAAGAGAGAATTCTCTCTTTGGGAGGATTTGAGAGAATTCTCTCAAAGAAAGAGAGAATAACACACTCTTAGTCTGAAAGGGCAACATAGATATACATTGCAAGGTCAGTTGTCCCATTTTCCTTGTCTCTTAGTAAATCCAGAAACAGAACCATGAGAAGAACACTTCTACTGTTTTTTTCTTTTCCCTATGTCCTAAGAGAGAAATACTAAAAAGAGAAAAATAAAAATCACATCTTTGACACACCACAAGTAACAGGGGAACAGACAAGGAAATTAATGTCTGTAACTGGGAGATTTGGAAAAATACCAGGAGAGGAGTACAGGTATGATTTTAAATCACTAACAAACAAAAACAACTAACTCCTTGTCGGTTTTCTGCATTTCTGAGCTCAAACCAGGATAGGACTTTGAAAAATATTTATTTTCTTGCATTGCCTTACTGTTCTGTCCAAGCCCAGCCGTGGCTGCAGAGGTCAGGAGAGTTTGTGCTCATTCTCCTCAGCTCTATAGAAGCCCAAAGAAAGAGAGAATTCTCTCTTTGGGAGGATTTGAGAGAATTCTCTCAAAGAAAGAGAGAATAACACACTCTTAGTCTGAAAGGGCAACATAGATATACATTGCAAGGTCAGTTGTCCCATTTTCCTTGTCTCTTAGTAAATCCAGAAACAGAACCATGAGAAGAACACTTCTACTGTTTTTTTCTTTTCCCTATGTCCTAAGAGAGAAATACTAAAAAGAGAAAAATAAAAATCACATCTTTGACACACCACAAGTAACAGGGGAACAGACAAGGAAATTAATGTCTGTAACTGGGAGATTTGGAAAAATACCAGGAGTATTTTATTTTGTAACTGCAGCCATATCTCCACCCCAGCCCACATCAGACCTGCATGAAAGGAATTTTCTTCGTTATTAGGAAGAACTTTAAATTGTAACAGGAAGTAAAGTAACAACAGGAAATATTACACAGGGGAATAAGCTTTGCTTTCCCTTAGTGACTTTTTGTTGTTTATGCATTGTCTGGTTAATAATTAAAGCAGCAGGACTAAGCTAACAACTAAATTTTCAAGAAAAGTGGTACATCTGAAATGATGTTGCCTAGAAACTATTGTTCATACCTATGTCAAACAGAAGAGAGCTTAATTTGTCTGTTAATAATTTGGAGGGGCTGGTCAAATCCAATGATATAAGGAATAAAGTAATTAAAAGACCTACAAATAATCTCAAAATTTTGAGACTAGGTACAATAAGTGGGAATAAGACCAACTTGCAATTACTAGACTCTTGCTCCTAACTATATTTAGCTCACTGGCACTTTCTGAAAGATAAATTACATAGAGGAGTAATAAGTAGATCCCTTCAAACATTGATTTCAGGCAGGTCCAGGGTGTGTTTCAGTTTACTTTTCATTTCTTCTTCTCCTTTACCTGTTTGGTGCCCAGAGTTCTTCACATATTTCTGCCCCTAGGCAGGTGTCTTTGGTCACTAGCACTGCATTGCATCCCCAAACAGTTTCCTGAGGAAAAACGAGAACATCCTTATCCATGTGTAGTAAAAGAATCTGTTTGATTCAAAAAGTTAACTCCAACTCTCTTAAAAATATATAAATCGAATACTCATGTGAAATGAGTGACACAATATCAATCACATTCCACCTTCCCTGATTTTGTACCAAGTGTCAAGAAAAAAACAAAAGCTCTAAACTGCAAATTTCTGAACTGACTGAAATTCTGTGTTGAAATCCATGTGTAGTAAAAGAATCTGTTTGATTCAAAAAGTTAACTCCAACTCTCTTAAAAATATATAAATCGAATACTCATGTGAAATGAGTGACACAATATCAATCACATTCCACCTTCCCTGATTTTGTACCAAGTGTCAAGAAAAAAACAAAAGCTCTAAACTGCAAATTTCTGAACTGACTGAAATTCTGTGTTGAAATTTCAGTAGTATTCAGATCCAGTGCTTTGCTTCAGGACAGGAGTTTAAAAAAAAATCTACAAAACAGATTCTGTCTCTTGCTAGGAATCACACTCATGCTTTAGCAGGAATTAGCCTAAGTTAAAGAGCATAAAAACACAGACTCAGTTCTAGTCTCAAGCACAGATAAAACTCTGAACCAGAACTGTGCAAAATAAGACAATGAAGCTCCTGTGTATGAGTTTGCAACATGACAGGCAGCAGAATTTGGTATGCTGCAGGTTTTAATTGCTGCATCTGGAAGATGCTAAAGGTCAAAAACTCTCACAACTTACCTGCCCAGTCACTTCCTGAATTCTCCTGGGTAGAAAATATTCCTCCACATGCCTAAAGCAAGTTTATAGATTGTGAATACATTGTTATGTAAATCACAGCATGACAAGTGATTCTCATCTCCACATTCTGACACCTTCTACCATTGGTTAGAGAAACTGTATTGAAGTTGTACAGGGCTGTGTGTGTTTAAAAAATAAAGGCCTTCAGATTTTCTATGAAATGGATCAGAAATGTTAAAATTTTAAGCTAGCAACATCCCTCTTTGCATGGTAAACAATGCTTCATCCTAGCTGTAAACTAGACTTAACAAAGAACACACTGTGCAAGTCAAACACCAAGTAAAGTTTCTCTCTTTTGCAGCGTTACTACACGAGCAACTCAGAACTCATCAGGAACTCACTGGGGCTCAGGACAGATGCTCACAGAACTGCTTTACCGAGACCAAGTTAGAACCATTCCCTGACTATTGGATGAGTGCACAACAGCAGAGATGAGTGTCAAGTGTATTTTGCAGCATCTTAAGGTATGTAGTTTCCGTTCTCTGCAGATGTTAAAATTCTGACAGAGCTCATCCATGTCACAGTGTTTGCCAGATTAATATTGGACAGGCTGCAGCAGTGGAGCAGATAAGCATGAGCTCCTCCAGCCCTGAACTGTGCATTGTCAGAAAGCAGACACAAAGAAAAGGACACTATTATACTGGCTGCAGGATCACTCAGCCCCACTCCTCCTTCCAGCTCAGCAATTCAGTTTGGTTGCACTCATTAAGCTTTCTCACCAAGCTTAGCTGACTCTTGTCTTGCTGCTCTCCCTGTAGCAGCACTGATGATTTGCTGCAGAGATTTCAGTCCTGCTGCTGCTGCAAACAGAGAGTTCTGTTTTTAAACACAACTGTAATGGGCAGCAGCATACCTTGCTTTGCTCCACGGGGTAAACCATCTCAGTTCCCTGTAGTTTCCTGCATTTGCCAGGGATATCTTTGGTCTGATCAGAAGAATTTTCCTTAAATCATAAAACAAAACAGAAAGGGTGAGTTAAGACCTGGTGTACAGCCAAACAAGGCTAGATATGAACACTGATTTTTTTCTATTATGATGTATATTAAACAATTACTACATGCAAACATTTTTTATGTTTCTGTTTGCAGACTCAAGGGTTTTTTCTGAAGTCTTTGGGAATTTCTACAAATCCAGAAAAGAAAAAAAGAGATAATGAAAAACAGTAGTTGTCACTGTATAATTTAGTAGATAGGAAGATAACTCCATCACTCTACCACTCTACATAGCACTGAAGAATCTGTCTTGAAGGCTGAATAGGTCTCTGAAAGGATACACTAAGGTGTTCTCTCAGAAAACACAAAGAACTACTCACTTATTTAAAAAGATCACTCGGCAATTGTAGCGAACATTTCTGTGCAGAACAGGCCTGGGAAAACAAGCAAAGTTAGCAGTGACTAACCTCATTAAATGAAGGTACAAAAAGCTACAGAATCTACTTCGCTGCACAAAACCTATTTTAAGGCCTCATTAAAGGAATTAAGCAAAACAACATATCCACTTTTAGCTTCAAATTTTTATATTCAAATAGTTGATTGAAAAAAAAACCCCCAGAGTTACTTTCTATCCTGTCAGTCTCAGATATACCAGCTAATAGCCATTCCTGGCATGCCTTAGGAACATGAGCAGACCAGGACAATCCCTGTGGCTGGGCCAACCTGTTTAATCACACCTGATATCCCATGACACTTCCCAGTCCAAAATTCAGCTAGCTTTAAGCATTTACATCAATACTAACATGAAGGTATATTTGTCCATTTTACAGTTACAATTTATCACTCTTCACTGTCAGCACATGATGGACAATGTTTTCAGTGACTTTGACATACACTTATGTTGCTTACAGGTGTCTGTCAGTCAAAGCAAGTTATGTCAGCCCCAACATTCCTCAAAGATGCAGTTTACAAAGGGCTTTGTGTTACATGTAACACAAAGTCTGACCTGTGGCAATAGGGCCCAGCCATTGAGGTTCTCAATAAATGACTGTAATTAGCATATTTCTGGCTTGAAGGGCTCAACCACCAGAAATCTTGGAAAGGATTATCTTTCAGAAAGTGTTTTGCATGTCACAGTGCTTGACATGGTAATTACAGGGGAAAGTAGTTCCTAAGATATGTTTGACAGTCTGGTGCAGAGCCCCCACGATCCAGAAACATGGCACAGGCAGCATTCCCTAAAGACCAATTCCTTTATCATATGTGCACTGAAATACTTACATTCCCACATCACAGATAATATCTTGAGTAGCTGGAGACTCCAACAGCTTTTCCAGAACTTGAAACGAATGCAAGAGTGTGTCAGACTCATAATAGTGATCTGAGCAGCCATAGCCACTGCATATAAAAATAATAAGAAATCAAAAATTCAGCCATATCAGCACCGGAACCAAAGAGCCAAAACTACTTCAGACAGGGAACATTTCACCCCCATAGGTAATTTATACAGAAAAGGAAGCAGCAGTGCTGTCAACATCAGCAGTGCTGTCAACATCATCCCTACTGACAGCATTTAAAACTCCGTGGCATTTTACATCACCCCATGATATTCCTTTCAAGGGCAGCAGGCAGAATTCAAAGCACTACACTCAAAGCACTACTCCTACAGAACCTGGGCCCAGGCAGAACACAAAGCACTACAGTTTCTCTGAAGGAAGACACACAGAAATGGGTCAAACATTATTGGTAGCAGACAAGTTTCCAAGACAGGAGAACCAACCTTGTGCTCACAATTGCACTGCTCTAGTTTGCAGTGAGAGCCACATGCTCTAAGGAAGGCTCTGGGCACCACAGTACCACGGGGCTGCTCTTACTGACTGTTCTTGTGTGATTAACCAGGAACGTATCAACCCCAGAGCCAACAGAGTGCTCTTACCAGATCTCGAGCTCTGGGCCAAGCCGGTACCGTGCCCCTTTGCTCTTGGCGATGGCAATACCTGGAAGAGTGTCGGGTTAAATCCTGGCTCGCCCTGCAGGGAGGGACACGGGCAGGGAAGGGGGAGACAGGCAAGGAAGGGGGGATGCAGGCAGGGAAGGAGGCAAGCAGGGA
>NW_008663582.1:0-1487 GCF_000695815.1 Acanthisitta chloris
GTCCCCTGCAGCTGGGACACCCCTGCCCTGTGGACCACACTGCCCCACGCGTGGGACACTGCTGTCCTATGGGTAGGACACCCACGCTGCAGCGCAGGAGGATCTCAGCCCCAAGCTTGCTTTGTGGCCGCTTTACATCTCCTCACCTCTCTGTCAAATGCCAGTATTGGTCCTTTCCCCCATTCATAGAATAGTTTGGGTTGGGGAGGGACAGTTGAATGCCATACAGTCCACCCTCCCTGCAATGGGCAGGGACATCTTCAACTCGATCAAGTTTTTCAGAGCCCTGTCCAGCCTGACCTTGAATCTTTCCAGGGATGGGGCGTCCACTGCCTCCCTGGGCAACCTGTGCCAATGTTTCACCCACCACATTGTAAAAAAAATTCTTCCTTATATCTAACCTAAATCAACCCTCTTTTAGTTTAAAACCATTACCCTGCAGCAGTCATGAGGACACCTGGATATTAAACAAGCTGAGGGTACTCTGATTTGAGTTTCAGGCTTGATGGCATCCGGATTCAGGCACAATTCCTCATCACAGAGCTGGAGGGATATTTGATGAAGAGCTGCTGTGTTGTGCTACGGTTGTGCATCTCACAGATCCATCACACTGCTCTTGGGCTACAGCTGAGCAGTGCTGACAGGCAAAGTAATTTCTATGGATACTCTGGGCTGCTTTTCTGTGCTGCCTGCAGCTCCTCACCTTGCTGGCTCAAAACTAGCTCAGGGTTTACCTGCACAGGCTGCAGGGACTGCTGCAGAATCCTGTTGTCAAATTCTTATCTCCTTCATACATGCTTAGAAGCCACTCAGCCCAGCTGAGAACATGTGGGTGTACAGCCCCATTTACCTGCAGACATTGTAGAGTTTTAGAAATGGCAATCTGAGACACACAGGGAGCTGGATCACATGGAGCTGGTCCTGCAGCAGGTTGGGTCTCCATCACTAAGGAGCATGGGGCAGGAGTCCCTGAGGCCAGCACCTCAGCATGGTCTCAGCCCTTGGGCTGGGTGCAGCAAGGTCCTCAAGGTTTAGGTTGCAATCCCCATCAATAAATGCCAGATGTCCTCCAAATCCCATGGTCTTTGCTCCTTGGCAGGATGGAGTTCATCCCTGGGATCCCAGGAATGAATATCTGGATTCTTCTGTTGCAGACACATCATTGCTGAGAGCTCACATCACCTCTGGTGAGTGACACAAGCACTGCTAATCACCTGTTCCCCTGCTGAAGGACAATGAGCCACCTTCTTCTGCTCATTACCAGCTCAGATAATATACTTAACTGAAATTTGATTGTCAAACAGCTTCTCAAGCACTTCAAGGTGGTGTTAGCACATGACTCTCTGCTATTCCTAGCACAGGGCTGCAGAGAGTGAGGTGACTTCTTGCCAACACACTGTTTCTCCAGCCCCATAACCACCTCCAACCTTCTGCCTACCCCAGAGATCTGAACTACAGGTAGGCACAAACCTGTGACAAATATTTCC
>NW_008663582.1:1502-12198 GCF_000695815.1 Acanthisitta chloris
TAGTGGTGCCAGCACCTGTGTGCTTAGCAGTACCTTGGCCAAACTGCATTTTTCCTCTCTGAGAACTTTCCTCCTGGTGGACAAGATGCTGCCGCATGCCATGAGGCACGGGGAAAATTCTTCTCCAGAAGAAAGACAGAATATCTGTGCAAAATATGTAAAACATCCCATGCACAGTGAAACTGCAGTGGAGAAAACAAGGAGATATAAAAGACAGTTACAGCCCCTGCAAGAACAGGAACAAAGGATGAACAGTGAAAGAGATTGTTCCAGTAATTGCCTCCCCCAGGTAAGGATGCTGAGCCTGAGCAATGCTGCTGGCATGGAAAATTGCTGCTTTTTGATTCACTGTTCACTGACTTTTGCTGCTGCAGCAAATCACATGTAAAATAGTATATTTCAATGTATAATCAGGATAAATAAGTCAGCTATTTCAATACCTGTGTGTCTCTGTGTGTGTGTGTGTGCATATGCATACACTCTCTGCCCTGTCACAAAGTGGTTGATACCAAGAGCACCAAATAAAGAGTGACTTTGGATGCACCAAGTCCAGAGAAGAGGAGTCCAGGCTCCCTGCCAGAGCCCTTACACCTGGGAGCTGGGCCAGGTCACAGGTCTACATCAGTGATTTGGTACACAAGACGCTCTCCCTGTGCCCAGCTGTCTCCAGCAAGCACCACATGGCAAGGTGCTGCCACCCACAACAGTGTCACTAAAGAGCCACTGATGAGGCTTTATGGGACATGTCTCTGCAGGCATAAGGTGCCCACATTGTCCAGATCCATAGAAAAGCCACTCCCAAGGGTCTGGCATGCCTCATGCTTCCCTTAGCATGGGCCATTGGGCACAGCAGGAGTCGGTGCAGCCTGCCAGGCTAATAAGGGGCTTCAGCATGTAGCCATTAGGATGTGCAGATGGGAAGGAGTTCCTACATCCAGCACACATAAAGCAAGGGAGAAACCTCCTGCTGTTTATCTTTGTTTTAATTTGCATCTTCTTAAAATGCCTAATTAGTTGTGCTATTTGATATACTGGCTCAGGCACTCCTACCTAATGCAGTCAGCAAATCTAGGCTTTGAAAATATTAGTCCTACATCTTCACATGGTGCAATGTTCACTGGTGTCCTTCAGCTTGTTTGGGGTTGAACCTCCAGCTGGACATGGATCTCTCTTTGGTGGTTCTGCTACATGGGCAGCTGGAGGGTTTGTGAGTACTCTTTTGTGCTCTCCAGCAGGAAAAGCTGAGCATTTGGATGTGAAACGGGATCATCCCCCTGAACACAAAGTGGTGTGTGGTTTTTGGCCGGTTCACCTAGAAGTACTCCTCCTGTGAATAGTTACATTTTTGCCCTGGGACTTCACTTACGGCAGAAGCCTGCTGAGTACATATCTTACTTAGTTCTAATGGCTTTTACTGGATTTGAACTACAACAGAAGAACAAGAGGTGTATAAAGTTGTTTAATATCAGTTTCTGAAGTGGTTTCTGCACTAGCTGTGTCCATCCATCCAGCAAGTCTCTGGACCCCAAAACCTCTGGGGTTTAAATCTTTCTTATGTGTTTGCTAACCTGACCATAATGATGTCCCAAACTGATCTGTAAAGCTGCACCAAGATGAGGAACACGATTGTGGTGGAAAGTCTTGAAAAGGGGCTTGGAAAGTACTGGTAACATCATCTACAGAGGGCTTTATGGACAAGCAATGGTCTCAGATTCCTCCTGCTTTTCATTTGGGACCTGTGTCAGTACAGAAGCACCAGGCTGAAATGTCACCTGCTGTTGGGGTTGTTGTGTAGATAAATGGGCATGACAAAGCAAGAAAAATCTCTGTGTTGCGAATCAGGACAGAAAGAGCCTCCTAGGAGTTTTCCACCAAAACCTGAAAAGGATTTGAAATTCACCTAAAAAGGGATGGGGGAAACAAAGAATTAAATCCTGATGCCTTGGCTCAATCTGAAGTCAGAAAAAAACTTTTCCTGAGCTCCTGGAGATTTTTGCCTTAGGAAGCTGAGTGTCTGAGCTTCTCTCTCCTGGAAGAGGCATCACAGTTGTGCTAACATGTGGGTAACCCACCTCCCAGCGTGTTTTACATGCTGCCGCTGCTGCAGCTCTGCTAGAGCATGAGCTGCCATTTGGCTCATGGTGAAGAAACATTGTTTTCCAGCCCTGTAGGCTCCTCAGTCAAGCTTGATGCCAGCCATGAGTGCATCTATCACACCTGAGCAGAGAGAGCTATGGAAGACCTGCCCTGGCTGCTGAAACATGGCAGCAGTTAGCTTTACTCCACATACTGAATATCTGAGGGTGAATCTCTTGTGTATCCTTGATATCAAATGCCAATGTTCAACAAAGCAGCAAGCACATTGATTAAAGACAAAACTGGCTAAATTTCCTTGCCAGCAAACTCACCATTACAAGTGAGATGAATTACAGCTATGCTGACATCCATGAGACCATGCCTCTGCTGCACACTGCTATTACTGTGCTCTCCAGGGAGTAGAGAATGGGTTGAGTTTTGTTTATTTTTCAGCACAGAAATGTAAAAAGAGAAGATAAAAGTGGCATTCATTATGATTTTTAGAAAAAGCAGCCATCTAGCTCTTTTGGTTGCCACCATGTGTAGAGCCACAAGGAAGCCCTTTGGTGTCCAACACACCCCCATTCCAGATGTTCCACAGCTGTATTTCTTTCCCAATGCCCCTGCATTATCCCACTGCCTGCCTTGGCATCAGGCTGCCTACGAGCACTTGCTTACATTGGTGCTCTGTGCTGGGAGGTTGCTGAGGGATATTATGCTGTCAGCAAAGCTTGCAAAGCTTTTGTTGGAAGCATGACAGCCTGAGGAGATACACAAGGTACAGCTGAGAGGAGGGAGAGCACAAGAGAGTCTGAAGGATACATAGGTGGAAAATACCCCACACTTTCAGGCATGAAAGTCCTTCTGCAGGTCAGAGTATTTGGGGCAGCCTCTGGTGTCTGAGGGTTACAGGTGGTGGGAAAGGTGCTGTGTGCTTACCCAAGCTTAGGAGGTAAGTGTGGTTTAATTTGGTTCTCTTTTCTTCACACCATGTGATCTCCATTTCAAACACCAAATGTCACTCTCTTCCCTCCAGCAGCAGTGATGTTGCTCTGTCTGCACTGCTGTGCCCAAAAGCTTGTCTGCTTTCTTCAAAGCTCGTCTGCAACACCGTCTGTTGACCTAATAAGAGCTGTTCTTTCTGCCTGCACACCTTGCTTTGCTTTAACTTGGATCATTTACATCTTCTTACCTGAGTTTCTAGGTAATTTGAGACAATTTTGAAACTCTGCAAGAAATGACAGGAGGTGAGTTTGGCAAATAACCAACTGCAGCTTCTCTGTAATGGCATTAAAAAAGTCAGAGCCAAGCTGTGAGAGGGCATCAACACTCATCTCCAGTGCTTCAGCTCCCTCAGTGGGGAATTTGGCTCACACTCCAGTTAGCTCTGTAATTTGAGGCTCTGAGGAGACCCCACGCCACCATTTTTGCCTGATTTTTGTGCAAAAGAAACATCAGTAGCAGAAGATTTCTCCTTTGGAGGTGTAGGAGCAGGTTGCTCCTATCTCTTCCCTCAATGCATCAGAGAACGACACCCCTTATATCATCTTGGGAGAAAGAAGATGTAAGTAACAGATGTTTATGAAGATCCATGTGAAGCAACAGCTGGAAGACATTGCCCAAATTACTTACCTTCAGACTGAAGAAAAGTATCCATCTCCCATATGCACATGACTTACCATCAGCACCTCAGAATGCAACAAGACCTCAGAGAAAGCACTCACAAGTAACATCCTTCAGATATAGACCTGATGGAGAACATAGGCTTCCCTGCCCCAGACCCAGAGTGTTACTCTTTCTCCTCTAAAAGTATCTTGTCCTTTCCTTCACTATGAGCTAGTCTGGCTACTCCTCTTATTTGAAAAGGTGTAGTTTCACTTTCCTGGTACTTCTCCTCTGGCAGAAAAGTGTCAGCATTTGTTGGCAGGCAACTCCTTGCCTCCCAGAGGGATTAAATCCTCCTCCCCTGTGATTCACTGTGTCGATTGCAGCCTGAGGGAAAGCTCATCCCAGCCCTATAATCTGCATTAGTCTGGATGTGAATGGACACCTCAGTGCAATAGAAGTTCAGAGCTTATTACAGGCTCTCAGCTGATACTAGAGATAATGGTAATTAACCACTCTGGGATAACAATGATTTATTGCTGGCTTATCTCCTGATGCTTTCCTTAAGAGTTCTGTAAAAAATGGGCCTTGCCAAGGATGGAGAGGGCAGGAGGGGACAGAAAGCAATTGTATGAGTCCCTAGCTCAGCATGTGCTTGAGAAAAGCACATCTAGAGTTTGATGTGAGCTGGGGATGTGATCTGTGAATTTACCCATTCTCAGATCTATTTGCCAGTCACAGGGTTTCTATGGGTTGGTATCGAAAGGCCACTGGTCCCCAGTGACATGGTATTGCAGCCACCATACTTTGGTGCTTGCTGGAGGTATGAAAAAGTTGGGGTTTGGTTGTGTCAGGAAGTACTGAAGTGACTCATTTCACTAGGTATGGCTATAACCAGATCTGCCAAACTAGATTTTACAGGGATCTCTTGTATTAAAGGAACCTGAGCAATCACACCCTCATCACCTTCCATGCAGACATCTTCGCTAGTAAATGATTTCCAGAGCTGAGAACCAGTTGATTTCTCCAGTCCTCGGTCTGAAATCATTCTGTATCTCCATGAGATGATCCACACACAGGAGCATGTCTTGTCACTCTTGACAGAAAGGAGCAAGAACCTCTTCTCAAAGCCTCCAGTTTCCTTCTGCTCAGCTCCATACACGTGGGAGTTGCTTCCAAGGCACATCTGCTGTTGAAAGGAGCCAAGCAACTTGGAGAGAAGTAAAATGGCTTAACAAATACTGGCAATCAGCTTCTGACCTGATTTTATCCTGAGTTTTCTAGTGGAAAAAAGGACATTCGTAGTCTATCAGCATAGCACTGAACCATATTAAATACGCCTCCATTTATCTTCGATAAGACCAATACAGTTCCTTATTACTGGAACAATGGTGTATTTTTGTCACCCTTAATTATTAACTTATCTGGCTGTGATTGCTTCGCTTATTAAAAGGATATTCTAGGTGACTCTAACAGCTACACAACTCTTATATAACCAACATCTTAAACCCTCTTTTTTTCCGGCAATTCTTTTCCTTCTTTTTTTTTTTTTTTTTTTTTTGGTTTGCTATGCTCACAGCTTTCTATTTTCCTTTGGCATAGGTAAGTAAACCCATAGGGCCAGATCTTACAGTTACACTGATGTTTTTGGAGCATGGCCTGGAGTTTTCTCAGTTTACATCATCTGGGAGTGGGCCCATGAAATTTTTAAAACATTGAAGTAAATGAAAGCAGACAGGTGACAGAGTGACAGCACCAGACAGAGGGAATGGCCATGGCCAAGGCAGAGAAAGTCTTCGCTTTATTTGGAGGAAAAGGGTCCACTAGTACATCTGGTACTAGGAAGCTAAACACACACACAGATTTGCTGGGAGCACAAAACAGGAGAAAAATTTGGCCTGTAGAGAAAAATAACTTGTAGTGTTTTCCTCTGGTGACATTGGCAAGCCTTCACCTTCATGTTAGCTCCAAATACTTCCTGCGTATTCCCACAGCATTTGCCACTCCAGGCAAGAGGAGGCCAGAGGCAAGTGATAGGAGAGTACCCTGCAGTGACTCCCCACCAGCTATGGCTCACAACTGCCTCCACGAGAGAGTTCACCCTGAGAGTCTTGGTGGCCACTGGTACATGTGTCCATTATATCACGAGTCTGAAACAGTCCATTTCTTGCCTTTCAGTGACTGCAACTCATTTCTGATGTCCAGGACAGTGAACATCCCCAGCATGTCACCAATGGAAGGAGACAGGGCAGCACCACTGCTTCTCCACCTTTCTCACTCAGACAGCCTCATGCCCAGCAGGACTGTGAAGTCAACTGATGGTGACCCATGAATTCACTGTCCCCCACTCCTCACCCAGAGGAATGTGGCCTCCATCAGACTGTATTTTCAGTGCAGGAACCCCAAGTTCCTCAGTAACCAGCCCTCCATGCATGCTACCATGCCACAGCCCTTTCGTTTCTGCTGCAGAGGACACTGGCCCCAGTGACAATGAAGGGAGGAGTGAATTCCTTTCCCAGTCTGGCTCTGTGTTTTGACAAGTGATTCTTTTTATAAATCCCAGACACAGTGTCTTTTCACAGGCAGTTGTAAAGCTGGATTTAATACACATCAGAGAGAATACACGAAAGCTCTCGTACATTCTGCAGCACTGAGGATTTTTGGTGGCTCTGTGAACATGCTGACCAGCAGCTGACCTTAACTCCTGATGCAGAGCATGGCTACTGAGGGCTGGGTCCCATGCTGCCATCAGTAGTATTCCAAATTTCACTTCACACCCCGCACTTGCTTCCTTCCAAGATACAAATGGGTCCCACCAGTTGTCTACAATAACTCATTGCCAGAGGAGTGGGAACATGTGGCACGGCCAGTATGAGAACACAGCCCAGGTATCCAGGGTGCCTGCAACAACACAGCTATTCCTTGTCTTGCTGAAGCCCTCCCCAGTGCAAACAGGGTGATAGCAGCCTTGAGAGGACAAGGGGAAGGCAAAGAAGGAGTAAAGTCACCCTGAGGATCCAGTGAGCTAGGCAAGCTGGACTACAGTCAACTGGAGAGCCTTTCCCATCACAGATGTTAAACAAGTGCTTCCACACAAGATCCACTTACACCTAAAACAGCCTAATCATCCTAAAAATCCTTGTCTAAGCCTTCAGAAGGTGTTTCACTTTCCCTGAGAGCTATCCAGAAGTTTCTAAAGTAACTATAATCCCATTGTCCCTTTTTTGATCGATTTTCCACAGCTTGTCCCAGCTACAGCTGCTGTAGCAAACCTTCTGTCCTCCTTCTCAAGCTGCCACACACCTCTTCTCCCTCACACAAAATATTTGTGAAACCTGAGAAGCAGGTCCTGGACAATGGCTATCCTATCGATAAATACCTTTCAAAAAACACCACCTACAAGCTGGGCAATTGAGCAACATCAGGTAAACACAGAAAGCACAGTTCCAGCCTATGTCCCTGGACAGGCTTTTCCTTCAAGGTGCCTGAATATACTTTGAATTTCTCAGCAGAGGGAGCTTCTCACAAGCAGTTGGAACACCACCTCCCTCCAGCCCTTGGAAACACTCCCGTTTCTGACAGCACCAGCTCTGTGCCAAACCAACCTGCAGGAAATTTGAAGGCAGGTGGATCGTAATCCCTAGTAACCATGGGCTGGTTTGTTTATTGAATTAAGAAGTCTTGCAGCCTTCACATAATTCTTTATTAGTCATCATAACTATTGCTATTAAATGCCTGTCCTTTTGGCACCCTGGTACCACTCAGCAGCAGCTCTGTGGCAATCAGTGCCAGGGCTATGAAAGCCTGTGTGGAAAAAGGGCTTTTTAAAGCTCCTCAATGCCTTCCTTTGGTGACACTGAATGCCTCTTGATACTTTTCTTAGAGGCAGAAGTCCAGAGCCTACTTTTGTCTGCAGCTCAGATACTTTGTAGGCAATTATCAAGTAGTGTGGCCAGCAAGACTGGGGCAGTGATCCTCCCCCTTTGCTCAGCACTAGTGAGGCACCTCAAATCCTGTGTGCAGTTCTGGGCCCCTCACATCAAGAACATAGAGGGGCTGGAGCGTGTCCAGAGAAGGGAATGGAGCTGCAAAAGGGTCTGGAACACAAGTCTGGTGACAAGTGGCTGAGGGAACTGAGGGTACTCAACCTAGAGAAGAGGAGGCTCAGGGGGGACCTTCTCACTCTCTACAACTCCCTGAAAGGAGGTTGGAACCAGGTGGGGGTTGGTCTCTTCTCCTAGGCAACAAGGGACAGGACAAGAAGAAACAGTCTCAAGTTGCACCAGGTTGGATATGGACCTGGCACAGCTGCCCAGGTCCATGATGGAGTCACCATCCTGGGAGGGATTTAAAAGCCATGTGGTTGTGGTGCTTGGGGACATGGGATAGCCGTGGCCTTGGCAGTGCTGAGGGAATGGATGGACTCAATGATCTTAGAGGTCTTTTCCAACCTAAATGACTCTATCATTCTCTGTCCCTTTTGTCTGCATCCTTTCATCCTTTCTTTGTCCAAAAGCCTTTGCATGGTGATCACCAAGTCCTGCTGGGTAAGGAACAGAGCCCTGTGCAGGACTGGCAGGGCCATCTGGGATGAGCTCTCACCAAGAGGATGGGAAGCTCTGGCACAGTCAGTGCAAGGACTCTGCTCTGCTCCCTGCAATGCGTGGGGTGAGCTCCACCAGAGAGCTGATCCAGGCAGAATAAAAATCTGATTTTTAAAAAAATGTTTAATTCTTCAGTCAGATCAGTTCTCCAACCTGTTTTCATGAGTGACAGCAGAAGCACTTGTACTGCACAGCATGCCCAGAACAGCACGAGTGGGTGGTTGGGATGGCAGGAGAGGGAGGGAGGGAGGAGAGGAAGGGAAGAGGACTGCTTTTTTAAGAAGCACTAACAGCTTAAACACACTTAAAATGATAATTTAATTGAAAAGACCAGGGATTTTAGTCTCACCAAGTCATCAAGGGAATCTTATCTTTTCAAACCAGATTTGCAGATGATGTATTTCCTAAGACTACATGGATTGCTGGGTGATGTTTTTCTCACACCTAAAATAGCTGAAATTGGAAAACAGCAGCAGTTATAACATCTGTCTCCCCTTCCCTCATCCCCTTCTTGTTCCTGTGTTTTCAACAGGTACACAAGCAATTTGACCAATCTTAATGGTGATTCACTCCTTTGCTTAACAGCAGTTTTACATCATCTCTGAGCTCACCTACTCCCTTCTTGATGCTCAGGGCCTTGTGAAACCAAGACAGAAACATGTAAAACATTAAAAACACCTTTAATGGTTCTTCAGAAAAACAATTTCACAACAGGATTTACACTGAAGATATAAACATCCCCTTAGGAATAAATGATGCTGTGCTTGATCACACCCAAATCAGGAATAATTATTTAGTTCCTTCAGAGAGGTTAAAATAACCTCTCTCAGGGCAAGGGAACCTTCTTTTCCATGCATAATTTCAGTCAGCAAATTGGTAAATAAATCAGATAACACCAACTCAGATATAAGAAGAGCTAGTGGGCAGACTAGGCAGAAGTGCAGCAAATATAATTTGGCTGTAAACAAATTTCGGCTGGGAATAGCAGAGCTGTGAAGTTCCAGACCAGTGTTTCAATACAAGCAGTGGGACAAAACTTCCATGCCTGGAAGTGATCAAGGCCAGGTTGGATGGGGCCCTGAGCAACTTGGTTGAGTGGAAGGTGTCCCTGCCCATGGCAGGGGCTTGGAATGAGATGAGTTTTAAGGTCCTTCTAATCCAAACCATGCCATGATTCTACAAAAACAGGTACAGGGTTCAAAATGGAGACTCCAAGTTGTCTGAAGGAGACTATAAAGTGTCTCTGCCTGCCACAGCTGAGCTCTGAACCATGACACACTGATCCCTCCCAGCCTGGAGCTCCCAGCTATCTCCTGTGGCAGCTAAAGGCCAAGCTGAGCATTTGTCCTGCTGACAAAGAGGAAGACACACATGTTAGTGTGCTATGCCACTGTGGTAGCATCCCCACAGAACACCTTGACTCCATGATCCTCTCAGAACCCAGAGGTGCTGTGGCAAGGTCTATGCCATTCCGTGGTCCCTGGCAGCACTGGCTGTGCCAGTACCTCCTGGGGCAATCACTGGAACTCTGTCACTGTCCTCTCAATCAGCACATCCCTTGACTTTTTTTTTAGAAAAAGTCTCATCTTCCTAACAGACTTTATTTGTCTTCCCTCATGTGGTTCCATTGTGGACAGGAATTTTCTGCCAGGGTTCTAGGGATCAAGCCAAGATTTTGGAAGGGGCATCCCCTTCTTTATTCTAGAAACGGCACTTTGGACTTTCTGTGGGAGACACCTGCACTGCCAGGTTCTGTGGTTCTCTGATATCTCAAACAACCTCAGAAGGATGTACAAGTGAGGCAAGCAAAGGTGTTTTGCTCCAGACCTCCAACCCAAAAGCACAAGGGCAAACCCCTTGCCCAAGGGACAATGGCCACTACAGCACCTCCACCCCTGTGCTGCCAAGGGCCTGTCCCCAGCTCTGTAAGCCCTTAGCCTCAGCTCCTGCCCCCTGCCCTACACCACCCTCAACCTCTGACTCAGGACTAGTCCCAAACCCTGCCCAGGGGTCTGACCCTGCCTTGGGCTCTGTCCCCTGCCCTGCCCGTGGGTCTGTCCCATCCCTGCCCAGGCCTCTATCCCATCCCTGTCCAGGGCTCTATCCCATCCATCCCTGGGCATCTGTCTAATCCCATCCTTGCCCGGGCATCTGTCCCAGCCCCATCCCTGTCTATGGCCCTATCCCAGCCCTACCATGGCTCTATCCCATCCCATCCCTCCTGGGGCTCTATCCCATGCCTGTCCAGGGCTCTATCCCATCCCTGCCCAGGCATCTGTCCCAGACCCATCCCTGCTCCGAGGCTCTATCCCAACCCTGTCTGGTGGTCTATCCCGGCCATATCCCTGTCCAAAGCTCTATCCCATCCCTGCCCATGGCATCTGTCCCATCCCATCCCTGCCCGAGGCTCT
>NW_008663582.1:12214-12422 GCF_000695815.1 Acanthisitta chloris
CTCGGGGCTCCACCTCTGCCTGGGCTCTATCCCATCCCAACCCTGACCGGGGTTCCATCCCATCCCTGCCCACGGCTCTATCCCATCCCATCCCTACCCGGGGCTCTATCTCACCCCTGCCCAGGGCTCTATCTCATCCCACCCTTGCCTGGGGCTCTATCCCACCCCTGCCTGGGGCTCTATCACATCCCATCCCATCCCATCCCAT
>NW_008663583.1:0-1260 GCF_000695815.1 Acanthisitta chloris
TTTAAGGAGAG
This sequence comes from Acanthisitta chloris, assembly GCF_000695815.1. Taxonomy (NCBI): domain Eukaryota; kingdom Metazoa; phylum Chordata; class Aves; order Passeriformes; family Acanthisittidae; genus Acanthisitta; species Acanthisitta chloris. Next base: position 12 of record NW_008663583.1, read on the forward strand.
ACTGGACGTGGCACTTCATAGAATCACAGAATTTTTACGGGTTGCAATGGACTTTAGAGATCATCTAGTCCCAGCCCCTGCCCTGGGCAGGGGCAGCTCCCACCAGAGCAGGTTGCTCAAGGCTCATCCAGCCACACTGCCAGAATTGAGGCATTTACTACCTCCCTGGGCAACCTGTGCCAGTGTCTCACCACCCTCACCAGAAAAAGATTTTTCCTAATATCTAGCCTAAATTTTCCTTTCTTCAGTTTTTATCCATTACCCCTTGACCTGTCACTGCAGTTCCTAACACAGAGTCCCTCTCTGGCTCCTTGTAGCCCCTTCAGAAACTGGAAAGTTGCTCTGAGGTCTAAACACAACCTTCTATTCTCCAGGCAGAACAGCACCAGCTTCCTCAGCCTGTCTTCACAGGGGAGATGTTCGAACTCTCTTACCAACTTTGTGGCCTCCTCTGGACTTGCTCCAACAGTTTCATGTCCTTCTTATGCTGAGGGCACCAGAACTGCACACAGTATTCCAGGTGGGGTCTCACGAGACACCATGGCACCTCACTTAGTGCCATGGTCTAGCTGACATGGTGGTGTCAGGTCGTAGGTTGGACTTATCACAGAGGTCTTTTCCAACCTGATTGTTTCTGTGGTTCTAATACTTCCATGGACTTCCTGCCTTCCTGCTGCTGGGAAGTACCCTAGAAGTGACTGTGTTGTGCAACCAGAAGTGGCTTTATTCTCTCAGGTGAAACTGTCCATTTCCCTCAGCTCGGCTGCTTTAATGAGAATCCATTTACACAGAGATGGGCACACCTCATTGTTTATTTTTAATAGCAAGGAGCAAGGGAAGATAGGAAGTACGGCTCAGCCTTGTCAGGTTCTCTTACCTGTTTCCTTTGAGAGCAAGGCTGGAAGTTAATGAAAATGCTATAGGCCTGCTCCACCGGCTTTTTTTGAATTATTGTTTTTCAGTTGTACCCTCCTGTACCCTCCCTATTTATTTTTTTCCATTGGAGGCACAGGCTATTGTGTAGCACATTGAAGCCTAGGAGATGGGAAGGATGTGCTTTCAGACACTGTTTTCAGTAACAATGGCATAATGAAATACAGAGTGTTGTGGAAAGAGGCATTCCTATTTCCCTCTCCATCCCTACCCCATGTGTCTGAACTAGTAGTCCCGAAGTTGCGTGTTAAATCAATTCAGCTACTTGAGCAATTTTTATTCCCCCATCCCAGAGATAAATTTTCTGCCAGAGCAG
>NW_008663583.1:1281-7473 GCF_000695815.1 Acanthisitta chloris
CTTCATTGCTCAACCTGATGCAGGGGAAGACAAAAGGAGGTGTGTGTGTGTATATCCTGGTAGGAAGAGAAGAGGGTAGGACCATCCCTTCCAATGGCTGCTTGCTGTTAGATCACTTTAGCAACACCTCACCTTATTTTATGAATTATCAATTTTCTACTGACTCCATAGGGAGACTGTTTGCCACTTGAGAGGTTAAAAGTTATGGTATGACATCAATTGAATTTGTCTAGCTGTGCTTCACCAATAGCTATTGGACATGATGTAAGACTTATTGCTGCTTCTTTTCAGTTCCTTTCAAAATTTTTAAAATAAAGCAGCTCAGACCCAGCCTTTTGCTCCCAACAGTTAAATGTTTATCTGCAATTCATTTCCAGAATTGCAAAAAATTCATATTCCTGTGGAAAAATATGAGTGTTGTGCTGATTTAATGTACAGGGTTGCTGGAATTAGGATTTTATTTTCAGTTCAGGTGCTAACTCAGGTTCTTCTTACACCCTTTCAGTTAGAGAATATTCCTCTACTGGAGTGTGAAGACAAGGTTTAAGTACGGGGTAACTATGTCAGAGAACTTAAGTTTTTAGATTGACCAATGCTCTTTACTTACAAATTAATTCAGATTAGTTTTCCATTATATTTGTCCTTAAGAGCCAATATGCCACAGATTTTTGCTCTGCTGAAAATGTCTCAAAGAGATTGCGTCTAGGAATTAGAGACCATGAAATGAAGTAGGCAGTATTTTGATAGTCCAGTTCCAGGGAGATGATGTAATTGCTCCTTTCTTTCCTCTCTGGAGTACAGGCAGTACATCTATCATTTGGGAATGATTAAATCAGAACCTATTCCTACTTTCAGCATCAGTGGACCAATTAATTTAGCTAGGTATTTGAGAAGAAATGGCAGAACAGCTGATGTTAATGTTTACATGGCCATAGTTTGCTCTCTATATCGGTACTCCATACTTAATCACATGTGGTTTGTACTTGTCACAAAGGAACCATTTCTGTTCAGCTGATTAAGGTGAATTCAATGTATTTGTTTGCATTTCGTAGCTTTGATTCTGGAACAAAGTTGCTATTATGAGTACTTTAAAAAGCCCCAAAACCTTGGAAGAATCATGTACTGGCACTGTCACACACTTGGGCTGCATAAAGTTAGATGTAAAACGTATTTTTAAAATCGTAGTGTTCACTCAGTTGTTAGTTCACAATACTTTCTCAGTTACAGGAGATGCTTTATTTTTTCAAGTCTGAAGTGCTTGCGTCAGAAGTAAGCAGTGGTTTACTTTTTGACTGCCATGTTAGAAGGATAAGAAATTGGCTGTAAATATGTATAATGAATATTTTAATAGGAAAAGGAAGTTTTATTCCTAGTATACATAAGCATTATCTGCTATACCAGAGCTGAATGTGGCTTAACACAGTTTTTTAAACTCTAGGTTTTTTTCAGTCTTGTTTTATGTTTGAATGTTGATTTAAATCTCCGAATGCTACTTCGGTATTGGTATAAAAATGTTTAAAAAAACCCCAAACATAAAAATCCGAATATAGAATGTCTTTGTGAAATCAGTTTCAGGAAACAGCTGCAGAAGTAAGTCTTGCAACTGCATTCAAAACCTAACAGCATATTACAAAGCTGTGAGTGCCTACAGAGCCTGCTGCTTTCAAAGAATTTGCCACGGTGTTTTCATATTTTAGCAGAGGATGAGGACAAGCCTTTACCGAGGAGAGGGATAATCACAGTTTACAGCATGCTGTGGGCATGAAGAGTCTAGCCTATGTATTTAATTTTGCAATGTGGTTCACATAAGAACAAATACCTTCTGTGATTTCATAACATGTGTTGCTGTTAAAATGTTGGCAGTTTTATTTGCTGGCTGTAATATTTTCTTTCTATGTGCAAGCAAAGAAAGCCTCGGACACAGGAACTAGAAACATTATTTGGTATTAGTAAATAAAAATTAAATAATGCATGTCAGAGTCACCTCTTCCTCATCTCTATGTTGTTCCCTTGAGAGGGCAGAGATCTGAGTGCTCCACAGAGTGACAGTCTGTTAGTAGATGTAAGAAATATACAATTACCAAACTTGCTTCTGGCCTGCAGTGAGGACATAGTGTGACTTGAAACTGCTAAAGTCCTGCTAGTTTTCTTGTATTAGTGCCAGTGGTGTTTTTTAGTCAGTTTCTATTTACCAGAACTGGGCTTATGTGCTCACAGAAATAATGACCTATGGTCATCAACTGTGTAAAAATCTATCTTAGAAATTATTATGGACTAACTTCAGTGAACGTGCAAGGCAAAACCGGGTGGTTCACATTTCATGTTAGGAGAAGCTTGGTAAATCCCAGCTGCTTTGCCAAGTTCATGAACTGGATTTCAGTAATTTGAAACCTGGAAATTTTTTCTTTTCATTTTTTGCCCTTGAAATTTTGCCTTTATTTATTTTTCCAAATTAACTTTTGAATGAGTCCTTCCTAAACTTAGGAGAGTAAACCAGAGGAATCAATATGTGACCAGCTTCTGTTTAAGTCTAGCAAACAGCAGCGGTGGGAGCACAGTGCCTGTTGAGAAATGAAACATCTTGTGGTAGTCTCGATTTAATGATACAGCATGGCAAAGTTGTGGGTGAGAACTTTCAGTAAACCACCTGATGTAAGTACAGAAAGCAGATAAGTAGCAGGGCACATGAGTTCAGTGGTCTGTCAGGTCTCCTGCAATGGAAGAACCCTCACCCCTGTTCCGTCCAGCTGTCTTTAGGCCTGATACAAGTTATGTTTCCTTGCAAGTCACTGACATCCTGTTCCCACCTACTGATGTCTGCTTTAAAACCACAATATATGCCCAAGTCTGAGGCAACTGGTGCAAATAACTTTTGAAAAGTACCTAAGGATATCTAGGGTTATGGCAGGAGTGGGGCCCGTGTATGGCAAAACAATATGTCAAATTCAGTAGAGTGGAATAAAGATCAATTTTTAATTAAAAAAATTGTGTACAGCAGTATCTTCATAATGACTATGAGGAAAAATATAAGAAAGAACGAATGCAGTAAAAAATAAAGAATTGCAAGCTACAAGGAGGGAGTACATTTTTACAGAAGTTTTTGTAGGTGGTGAAACATTAACTACAGATCTTTGTCATGCACCTGTATCCTCACTCTGTGTTTTGTCTCTGTGTTATAGTTGCATGTTAACAAACTGCATTGTGTAGTGTATAACAGCATGATCTGAATCAAGAGAAGAACTAATAAGTGGAGTACATATAATATTTTAAAATTGAATCCTAACAAAGAAATTAGTTTACTAGCTCTGTCAAACTTCTGAATATAGTGGGTGCAGATGAACATACATAATCTTGTTTCAAGAAACCCCTAACATTTTTGCACTTGCACTTTCTCTGTGTGTCCTTATCTGTCAGCAAATCCGATCATGAGGTATAGATCTCAACTAAATGGTACATTTATGCAAACCAGCAGCCAGGCAGGCGGACTCTGCTAATGTCCCTGCAGAGGGCTAAGCTGCAGCCCGAAATCAATCGTATTAGGCTTGGTTTCAATGTGTCAATCTAGAGAAAGCAAAGTTTCCCTGTTTCCGTGGTGTGTGTTTGACTTGGACACAGCATGGCTCACAGAGTGGTGGGAACATTCCCATATTGTGCAGTCCTGTCAGGCAAACAAATTATCCACCAGCTTATATAAGATGGTCTAGGTGTGCGTCACTTCTTATATTTTCTTCATATAATGCTGTTTCTGTCAAAATCAATGTCAAAATCATGACGTTTCTGTACAACTTTAAGAGAACAGACCAATATCATTATTGACAAAGAAAGGTCTTTTAACTTTTTACCTGCTGGTTGATTATTCCGACTCCAAAACAGTCTCAGAATTTTCAAGAACTGTTCTAGCAACACTCTGAAGCTGCTGACAGTTGAACTCTATCTATAGGATACCTGGGAGAGAAAATGCAGGGACTCTTTTCCTAAATCTGCTGAAATACATTAGGGGTGAAAAGTGTATGTTGACATAGAAGTATTTTACTCAATATGAACTTCCTTAAAGATGTTTGAAAAGTAGAAAGCAAGCAGATGAAGCAGAATAAACAAGGTTGCTATGCAATGCTGGCAGGCCCACAGTTACTGTGACTATTAGCAACCCCTGTTGGGGAGAGGGCAAGATTACTGTTCCACTGTGTCAGTGACATTTGTGATCTGGAACAAAAGCTCTTTATTGCCATGGGGAAAAGCTATAGAAGATCGGTTAGAAAAAAAAATTGGATTTGGCTTTTGTTTTTGTTTGGGGTTTTTTTGTTGGGTTTTTTTTTGTTGTTTTGAATTGTTAGGGGGTTTTTGGTAGTGTTTTTTGTTTGTTCTGGTGTCCTTTGGTTTGCAAGTTTTTTTGTAAGGTTGTTTTTTTTTTTTTGGTGGGGAGATAGTGATAATATTTTGCTGAAGAGGAATATATTGTCCATGATTTTGTCTGCAGGCTTGTACTCAGAAGGTGGCAAACCCCTTGAGATTGTGGGTTAACTTCTATTTCAAACAATAAACTATCTGGCTATGTATTACCAGATAGTTTGCAGATCTTTGAGAAAAGTATCTGCCCACATCTAAGATGTCTGTTTTTTGATAAGGCCGGAAAAGGAATGACCTGTGTAGACTTGATTTGTAAAAACTATTTGAAAAGATGATTTCTGTATTTGAGTGAAATTTTATGAACTCTTCACATTATGATTAATTACACTGAATTTAGCAGCTTACAGGGTTACAGCAAGATAAGATACAGATTGTACTTAGTTATAGAAATTTGATGAGAAAGTTAATTCATCATTTTAAATAATGCAGTTGCTTAACATTACCTTATTCTGAATTTAGCTTGTGTGATACAGCTGTATTTAGTTTTGCCTAAGTAATCACTGGCTGGTCAGTCAGCTCAGTAACAAACAAAGATCTCTATATCACTCATTAAAGAATGATACAAGAACAGGCATGCAACATCCAAATCTGTACTGCTGGCAGTGCTCTAGATATATTTATAAGAGATTGCAGGTTCCTCCTTCAGAACTAGGGGAAAATTGTTAAATTATGATGACTAACCTAAGTTTCAAGGTAGTAACATTATCTAGACTTTCATTTCTATTATTTAATTCCATTATTTAAAGAGTTATTTATGAATAATTTGTTTTTAAAAATATTTCAAATTGACAAGCCAATCTAATATGAGTCTTCTAAATGCCATGTCAGTACTCTCACTGGTAGGATGATTCAGAGGTACACTGTAAGAGTTCTCCTCCCATAGACTTGTTCTTTTACAAAAATTTTTGAATTCCACAATAGAATCGTTGAAAGCATGAATATTATTGAGATTAGTGAAAAGTCAAATAACAGGAGGAACTACTGTAATCAATTTACATTCTGAAAATAAGAGCAATTTAATCTTTAATAAAGATTAAAAATATTTAGAACGTGCATGAGAGATGGAAAATAATCTGTGGAAAAGCACTCACTTTTTAATGCTTTATGGACCAAAGGCTACTTTTAATTACACCAGTGTAAGCCAGTTGACTGAACTGGAGCTCTCCCAGTGTAACAGAATAGAATCTCTCTGTAAAGCTACCTTGTTAATAAACGAGCCAGGTGGCTAACACACAAACGTGATCTTTATAATGGCAACTTCAGGTATGGTGGCTTCTTTCGTTTGTATTGTGCAGTAAATAGCCATATGTCATATTTCTTATTTAGAAAGCGATTTCATGCACAGAACTCACTTAAGAAATCCATGTTACTTTTAAATGGATTGAAAACTTTAGTGAGAGAGAGTTTGCCAGAGATGACGGTGGGGACTCAGAGCAACCACACCCGGAGACTTAACGTGGTCATGGTATTGAGGTGCCTGTAGCATAAGAGGAGGGATTCTAAGAAATCTGTGAAGAAACAGTGCAGTTTATGATCGTTGCTTTGCAATATTTGTGTCCGTACACTTTGTCCGTGCACGCTGAGCCACCTGCAGGTGCACCTTAAACCCTAATGGACATCGTTTTCTCTGACTGAAGGCACTGATTTGAGCTCCTTCAGCCATCAGTGAATAGCCGTAAGAGCAGGAGAGAGAGCAGCTGAGTTTCTGCAGTCGGAGTAACTGACTCCGGGTCCCCACTCGTGCCGGCGCACGGGCCGTGGCAGCGCTGTGCCGGGCGCTCCCCC
>NW_008663584.1:0-5708 GCF_000695815.1 Acanthisitta chloris
CTTTACCAGCAGGAACTTCAGCCCAGATACCTGAACTAATAGCTCTCATCAGAGCTCTGGAACTGGCAGAAGGAAAAACAATCAACATACGGACTGACTCTAAGTCTGCATTTGGAGTGGTACATGCCCATGGAGCTATCTGGAAAGAGAGAGGACTCCTGACTGCCCAAGGGAAAACAGTCAAGCATGCAGAAGAAATCCTGCGGCTCCTGGAAGCAGTCCAACTCCCATCACAGGTGGCAATTATGCACTGCCGAGGGCACCTGAAAGGTAACAGAAGGCAGGCTATGAAGTCAGATAGGTGCAATACCAGGAATCTGACTATAAGTGGATACATGAGAATGATGGGGAATTATTAGAAAATGGGTAGGGATGGTTAAAAATGGGGCAACTAGTATTACCTGAGAAATTAATGTGGCATTTTGTTAAAGCAGAGCATGCAAAAACACATTAGGGATTAGATGCTCTATACCAATATCTAAAAACAAGACTATCAAGGGCAAAATTATATACCACCATAAAGCAAGTCACTTCACAATGTGAAGTATTCTTGCGGAACAATCCAAACACAGGAACTAAGAAACAGCAAAGAGCAATTAGTAGAGGGCAATTTTGAGGTGATGTGTGGCAAATAGATTTTTCTGGACTTCCATGAAAGGGGGGCTTTCGGTACCTTTTGGTATTAACATTTTCTGGGTGGCCAGAAGCATTCCTGTGCAGAAGAAACAAAATGAGAGAATCTAACAAATTGACCGGCTGGCTTCCCAATTTACAGTGGTTAAAACAATTATTTTTAAGTTTGACTGTGATAATAAGATTGTAATTTTTTTTTTGTTCTTTTTTCATTGTTTTGTTTGGTGTTGCATGCAATCAACTAATATGTATGAGGAATGGAAACAAATCAAGTTACAACATGCTCTAGAAACAGGCAAATATTTTGGGAAACCTTGGAAAGAAACGCATATTTGTGAGAATTTACTTAGTAACTAGAAAGGAGGGAAATTGATAATGGGAATCAAATAGTTAAGGCTGAGAGTAGGATAGAGGATAGTCAAATAGAGAGCACCTGAATAAACAGAAGGTAAAAGGTTGAGCAATAAGGCATTGTTTTAGTTTATTAAGCATGAAAAGTGTAGAACTTAGGGCACTATTTTAGCTTAGGTAGTGTAAATACAGTGTATTTATGAGTCAGAAAAACTAGGTGCAGCTGGGCTCAGGACTTGGCAGTGAAGAGCAAGACCAAAGAGCACGTGCCAAACTCAGAGGTGAAAAGATCAATCTGATGAAGACCTGACACTCAGCCTTCCTCCAGATGACATCCGGACGACCACCAGAGACCACCGGACTAATGCCAAGTGGGAGGAGACAAAGGAGGAGATTATGATAATGATTTCCGAGAACTAATTATAATAATGACCACCTATTCCTAGAAATAATGAATATGTATGAGTTTTTAATGTATATAAACCAGATAAGTGTTATCTTCGGTGCACAAGTTTGGTGGAGCGATCCCCCTTGTGCCCGGCACTGAATAAACAAATACCTGCTGCTCAGAGATTCAAGTCTGTGTGTAGTTCTTTTCCAGTTTTTCTTGGCATCAGTGTGACCAAACAGCCTATGTCCCCTACTTTGCCAATGCCAGCAGGCTCTGCACCTTGGTCCAACAACTATTTCTATATTTTCTCCATATCACGCCCTCTTGCACAGATTGCCTGTCCTGAGCTGTTCTGCAAGTTCACTGTCCTGAATTCTCTTAAGCATATCGCCCAAACACTCCTTTCACAATACCTTAATAACATTGGATAAATAGGAAGTACACCCTAATTAGAATAAAACAGCAAACACATCCCCTTAACTGCATTATACCAGTTATACCAATATACCAGTTATTCTATTGTCCCTTGCCAAGTGACCACATAATCCTATTGATGCTCCTTCTGTCATTTCTCAATGCTTTATTTCTTAACAATTATTCTATATCTATAATTAGTTCACACTGCTCTAACAGGAGATACTAACTCAGCTACTTGGGCTTGTCTAAACATTTTCTAAAGCCAGAAGGGTTTTGCAGAGAACAGCACCCAGTGGTGGCAACTACTTGACAAGTCCCTCAGGAGAAAGGATCTCGTGTTCTTTCCCTTCAGGAAGACACTTAGCTACCCCTACGAATCATTACTACTAGTCATATTCCAAAAGATCTGTTATTTCAGGCCCTTACCTAATGAAAGCACTAGTGAGAAATACTGCTTCCCTTTCTTATTGCGGTTCTGATATCAGTGGAACTGCTAATGTGATCCAGGTGAGCATGATTTACCCATAATAAGCATCTAAGGCAATAAGGAATGTCTATTCCATTTAAATTAGGCAATGATTTCATATCCTTTCCTTTTTAGAAAGCATTCATGATAGACAAGGAAAGATAATCACTCTTAAAATAAGACTTGTAAGTCATATTCAGTTAAAATTATAAAACTTCTTTGCATTTCTTTTTTTTGCTCTATTTAGAGAAGAATAAGAAGCTAAATTTGTACTGCAGTTTGCTGTGTAGTACCTGAAATGCTACAAGGTTTTCTCTAAATTTAGCTTAAAGCTGTGTTCTGGAATTACTCACCTCTAGATAATATTAGACAGATTCATCCTACAAATTTTCTGTGCCCATTATAATCTTACTTTGTAAGCATTCTTGAAAGCATGAGATTTAAAGGACCAAGTTTTATGGCCGGTTTAAATCTTTTCACCAGCAAACATTAGATAACTGATCCATTCTCTCTAGACAACTCAAAGTCTTTTATAAGCATTATTGATATGACAAATATGAAAATACTCTTTCTTTAGGCTACCAAAAAGAGAATTAATTAAATGAAATTTCTAAAAGTCTTTAAAATGGCAGACAATACATTGATTATATTTTCCTCCATGCAGAATAGCCCCAAGTATTAAACAGGTTCCTGGGACCTTCAACACTCCAGGTATGAGTTGAGTGCAGATAACATATCCAGCAAAGGGCAACAAAGCTCATAAAAGGTCTAGAACACGTCTTACGAGGAATGGCTGAGGGAGCTGGGGTTGTTTAGTCTTGAGAAGAGGCAGCTCAGGGGTGGTCTCATGGCTTTCTACAACTACCTGAAAGGGGGATGTAGAGAGGTGGGGGATGGTCTCTTCTGCCATGCCTATAGTGGCAGGACTAGAGGGAATGGTCATAAGCTGAGACAGGAGAGTTTCAGAATAGATATTGGGGAAAAAATTTCACAGTTAGGGTGTTCAGGCACTGGAATATTGCCCAGGGAGGTGGTGGAGTCACTATCCCTGGAAGTGTTTAAGAGGCATCTCGGCCTGGCACTGGAAGATATGTTTTAGGGGTTACAGTGGTCTCTTCCAACTTTGATGATTCTATAATTATTCAAGAAGGGGAGACAGACTATGAGCCACAATGATGCTACAAGCTTCCATTTTGGGTAAGGGCTATGTTTCATGCTGCTGAGTTGTTACTCTTTTCAGATAACGATATTGTTTTAGTTTCCACACACCTCCCTGAAATATGTTTGCCCCATAAACTGTCCTTCTGCTTGTCTGTTCCAAATGTTGCAGACTATCTGAGGTCTGTATGCCAAACTTGTGGTATCTGGATACACAGAAAACATTAAGGCCTCTGCTGTGTGGTATATTTACTCTTGCTATTACTTAGGCTAGTTAATATATGGGGTTTTTTCCCCTACTTCTCCAGTTACACAGATGCTTCATGATGCAATGTTAGCCAGTAACTAGTAAAACCAGAAGGTATGAAGTTTACTGTTTTCTTCCTCTTCATCTTACTTTCTTCATAGAAGGATGGATTGTTACAATGGCTTTCTATTGTGCTTCTACATCTGAAGTGATCTGAAAAAGAGAAACCTGAGGTAGAAGCAGCAATCTATTAAGAAGACACTAATTTCACTTATTATGTATCAATTAGAAAATAGAAGTGATTTACTTTGTCATTTATGCAGATGATGTACAATCAAATGAAAGCAGCAACCACCAAAAAGTCAGTAAATAAACCATGGTCCATGGTAAAATATTTGGAGATAGGAAGCGCTTTCCAGTGTAAGTAGCAGTACAGAACAGGCATAGCATACAAAAGTTGCAAATCGACATTGCTGATGAAAGCTTAGGCTCAAAAAATCAATGGTCAGTCCTAAAAAGGCCACTCATATCTGACACACCTCAGGCAAGAACTACCATATCCCTGGTCACCCACCCCACATAGTCCTTGATCAGTCAGGAGCCCAGCTTTGTGGAAACAGGGTGTTTCAGTTGCCATATCATTACCTTCCCTCCCCCAAGACTTCCGTCAAGGATACTGATTAGTGCAAATGGCTTGTAATTAGCAGTGATGGGATTTGTAATGTGGATACCTTCTCAATATGAACAGGAATGAGCCACCAACTCATTTCATGTGGTCCATAGGCAACCATCGGGAGGTAAAGATTTTTGGTTAATAAAAGCCCATGTGAGAATGAAACCAGTGACTGAAAGGCATAACACATTGTCATGCAATACTGGTCTCCAATGCTAGTGCATCTAATCTAACCGGATCATTGTCAATCTTTTGTTTTCCTGAGAATGTGATCATTTTCTAAATGTTTATTTTACATTTAATTTCCTCAGAGATGCATATTGTAATAATTGTGCTGCTTGCTGACATGGCACCTTCTCCTTTATGCAGAGGGGAATTCATTCTTCCTGAGCACCTCCTGCTTTCCCTCATCCTGTTCTGCTCTCATCTCCCCCTGCCAGTACGCTGCCTGCATCTACTGCCTTCACTTTCACACCACTAATCCTCTGCTTGACCCAATTCAGTGATGCTCTTTCAGCTCTCCTAGCAGTGGATGTGCAAAGGTTACTCATAAGTAAGTTCAAGTTCCTTCCTTCTGTTCCTGGTTCATGTCTGTTTTTATCACCAGCACAACATGCTCCCCTCAGAGTACTGTCCCTAACAGCTTTCTTTGACACAAATTCATGAGGTGACATTTGAAATCACTCCCCTGATCCAAAAACATGAGCTCACACTTGCACCTTTTACTGACTGATAATGGATCAATTCCTCTATGGCTTTAGAAAATAGCTATTATTTTCTCCTTAAATGATCACTGGATTTTTCCCTCCCCAGCCTTACAATGACCCTCATCTGTGTAGCAGAGATGGCTGAAAGTGGGCCTCCCCTTGAGCCCACTGTAAGGTCTCTCCTGGGCCTGCCCCAGGACCATCCCTGGCTGCTATGAGACCTGTCTCAGACCTGGCCATCGCTGCCCCACCAAACACCTCATCTGGCTATTTTCTTCCTCCCTTCCTCCTCAGCCCTCCATTTCCTTCACAACATGTTCGCTCTGGGGGAGGGTTCAAAACATGTGCTTCTGTTTCCCAGGCTCCACCCTGCCTCAGCTGCCTCAGCCGCCTCAGCCAACCTTCCCCCATGTTTCTTTCCCAAGGCTCCTTCCCCTGAGTCATGACTCTCCAGCACCTTCCCTTCTTCCTGATATTACGGGCTCCTTCACTTTTTCCAGAATCCCTCTAAAAACCCACCTGTTCCCACATACCCTCTTGTGCCATGACTCACCCTCCCAAGCTAATTGTTGAGGAATACATTCAGTGCAGGTAGCTGGGGGTGCAGCTGCATCACCAGCTGCAGATTGAGCTTTGGTGGGCAGGAGCCCCAGGCAAGAGGCCAT